>NW_006800776.1:26528-30077 GCF_000485575.1 Poecilia formosa | reverse complement strand
ACTACAGCTAGCACCGCTTCAGCTAGCATCACTACAGCTAGCACCGCTTCAGCTAGCATCACTACAGCTAGCATCGCTACACACCGAGTCATGGTCTGATTTCTGTAAAATATGACAAATTAAAGCAGAGAAAATTGCAGATGTTTTCATATGTCAAATATTTATTCTACCTCAATATTAATCCATAAACAGTTTGGTTTCTGTCAGTTCTGTCAATATGCAAGAGAGACTAAACAAAGGTTGGTTACATTCGACAATTAAATTTCACATAACTGCACCTGTAGCAGTTGCATTCAGACATAGTTTGTTATATTTCAGATTTTATCCTTGTGAACATCAGAACATTTAGTCCAGATTTTGTCAATTTATCAAACTTTCCCACTGAACAAAACAAAAAAATCATTTTTAAGTCTCAGGTTGAAGCTGCTGGTCAACGTTTCAGTGAAATCAACGGAACTAACTTTAAATATAGTTTGTCACATATAAATGTACTGTCATACTTTTTAGTTCATTTTGTTGTAAATTAGTAAGATCTGTAAATGCCTCGAGTGACATCACAAAGGGAAACTGTTCACAGGTCTGCCGAGTCCCACCATCAAACCAGCAGCATTTATTCATTTTACCACCACTAGAATCAGATTCGTGCCATTAAGAGTTTTAAGATTATTATTGTTTACTTCAGATGACGGCATCTGAGTGAAACTACAGTTCAAACCTGCAAAGTTCAGCCTCTTATTTCAATGCAAACAAAAAACACGCTTTTTCAAAGTCTTACTTCCAATGTTTATCGATAGGCTGACCTCAATATAAATTTTCAGCAGCAGTGGCCTACTTTGTCTTTTTGAACCTGTTTGCTAGTTTAGCAGCAAAGCTCTGTGCAGAGTTTGCATGTTTCCCCGTATTTGCATGACTTGCCACCGGCTGCTCGTCTTTCCTGCCGGTTTGGGCCAACAGGACCAAATCATGACAATCATGGATTGTTCAGAGGACAGCGGAAAAGTTTTAATGTTCCTCGTTTTTTTTACAAGAATGGAAAATAATTTTTGCTCAAAAGTTATTCTCCATTCAGAGCCACAGCTGAAAGATGTGTGTGACTAATGTGGATATTTGAGTTTGATATTGTAATTTTATGTAAATAGTTTTGTTGACTGTGGTGATTCTACAGCCAGTCTGGATCGCAGCAGAGCTCAGCTTTAGCTGAAAAGTCTTCTGACTCTCTCTTACTCACAGGAGAGTAAATTATAATTAATTCATTTGTCGTCAAACACTTACATAAAGTATTATGAAACAAATCTGTCCTTACCTGCTCCACTCATTCAATGTGCTGCATCTTACAAGCACTGACTGCTGCAATAACCACAGCACATTTATTACAATATATAAAAATATAAACTACACATGAAAGTCAATAATTATCTCATAACAAAGCAGTAGTTAGAAATCCATTGGTAAGATCAAGTTAGCATTGAAGTGGCTCATAACGGTGAACCCTCCACCAAACCTTCACTTCGCCATACGTCACGCCACATCCGCCCCCCGCGCCACACTTCCTGTTCAGCCTCCTCCGTAAACGACAACGTAAAAATTTCCACCCAGAAGTTATGAATTAATAATAACCAATCACATTTTCATGCTAATTAATTAGTGAAGAATCATAGACATATAGAGAATTCCTCATCCACCGAGCCTCATGGAAGCAGCTAAAGACAAACATCAATGTTTCTGTCTGAGGGAGTTTAAAAAGGCAGCAAACTTCTGACCAAGTTTTCTGACAACACTTCACAAAATCAATCAATCAAGTTTATTTGTGTAGCACATTTCAGCATAAGGTGTGTAAAAGTGCTTTACATGATAAAAACACCAAAAATACAAAGACATAGAAACAAGTCACACATGGAATGACCCGACCCGACCCTGCCTGACCCGGCTCGGGCCGGGCCGAACCCTAAAGCTGCTGCTGGGCACGCCCACTCAGCTCTTACGTTGCAAACTGACATGCAATTATACAACTATTCATCTTTGAAAAGCATTAGTGGAGCCTCCTGCACAACCAACCAGTAGGTAGCAAGTCAACAACTAAACTCTTGACTTTTCCAGCAGCCATTGTACAGAGCACACAGCAGGAAAACCAGCTGGCCAAATGCTGGAGATCAGCTGGGGTTGCTGGGTAATGGGCAGGGCCTACTGATTTGTGAAGTTATTTTCCAAAGGTTTTTGAAACGACTCATTTACAAAATAACTAACTGCCAAAAAACACCCTGGTATTTTTTTAAGATGTTTGTAGAAGAAGTTCCAAATGGAAGTGCAAAAAAATGTGAGTAATACTTTATGAAGATGTTGAACCACACAAAGTGATTGAGTTTTTCAAGCTGCTCTAGAAAGAGTGGAAGCCTCAGAGGATGAACTTCTCCAGGGAGAGCAGATCTCCCGGCTGGATGTTGCTCTGATTAAAGCGTGGATGCCAGCGGAGCGACACATAGAGAAGGAAAAGTAGGACTTCCATTTAACGAGCCGTCAGCCTCCAGTTCATGTCAGCGTTCTTTACCTTCATTCAGGACGATGGATTTTAACTGGGAGCTTCCATGACAGATGAGCTTCAACTGTTTCATTCTGTGTACAGTGACTCTGATGCTGCAGTGTGTATTGTGTTTGAAACTAGTTCAGCTGGAAACGAGGTCACTCATTCTTAGACGGTGCAAGTGGGACTTTATTGGATGGTCTGATTTTTTTCCTGCTACAAAGTGAGAAAATCGTCCCCAGATTCTGGACTGCATCTCTGCTCTGGATCGCTGCCATGGCGATGCTCTCAATACATCCCTGTGACTCTACCTTGCTGCTGAAGCTGAGCGTCTGACCTGCGATGTCCTAGTTAAAGCAGGAAGATGAACAAATGGCCAGAAATGCCAAAGAGCTGCCATGATGAACGGTCAGGAAAAAAGCTCAGAAATCCTCCAGCGATGTCGGACATTTTTCATCACTGATTTGTCTCCAGTTTAAAAAAACGATGGAAACTAAAACTTGATCATCCCGACTCAGATTTACATACTTAACTGGGATTAGAGAAAGTATTAAAAATCTTGATAACAGAATTTCAAGTTTGACGAAGTAAAGCCATTGCAATATCTGTTTTTATTCTATTTTTCTTATAAAACTTATTACAACAATAAACAAAAAAAAATACAACAAAATATTGATGAACATGTCATGTTGGACAGAGCATCAGAGCTCCAATTTCCAATTTTAAGAAATGACGTGGTTCTACTAAACTAATTATGTTTGCAATATATTAAAATTAAGGGGAACTAATATGCAAAATTAACATTTTGCATTTTTTTCCTTCCATTTGGATCTGAACCGTTTCTAAAAACAAGTGAAGAACTTAAAATCCGCGCGATGCTTTGACCAATAACTTTCACATTTTTGCGTCTGGAAAGTTTCAAAAACCTCATTAATGTTAAACCATATTCCACAGGCAATACACCGTTACTTAGCGACCCCAGCCAACCCCATCACCTAGCAACCTCAGCCAACCCCATCACCTAGCAACCT
>NW_006800776.1:23881-26260 GCF_000485575.1 Poecilia formosa | reverse complement strand
ACACACACACACACACACACACACACATATATATGTCTGTTGTTTGCAGTTACGGACTGAAACTACCTGCAAGATTTATGCTGAAATAAAATCCATAAATACCTGGGCTCTCCAATTAAAATCCTTTTAATTTTAATTATTGGAAAATTGGTAATCAGTAGAAATCAAAACCAATCCAGAGTCAAGTTTTGTTTTGTCTCAGTATTTCAGATTCCCAAGCTACATTTTCTGTAGAATATTTTTGAAAATAAATCATCACATAGGCAGATTTTATGTGAATATTTTGGAGTGATGTTCCACATGAAGATCAGTGAACAGATGAATCCATGAATAGTGAAGGGGTGAAGTTCACCGAACATGAAAGCGTTCACGCTTTCCTCTACAGATGAAAAAGACGGAAAAATCGTGGCTGTTAATATTCACCCAGTTTCACTTATGGGATCAAAAGTGATTTTGTTAAAAAAACGACCAAAACATCAGAACTGATTTCTACTATCACACTAATTAACCGTCTTCCTCAACGAATCGATAATTATATTTGAAAATAATGAGCCTTTTGCTACAGTGACACTAAATCAACTCAATGGCAAATAAGTCTGACATTCACATATAAATTTTATTAACTTAATTTTTCATTGGTTTCTGGTCCCTTCATACTGCAAAAACATTTTTGTTATTTCAGACAAAATGATCTAATTTTGGAGGTTATTGTCCATTATTGTTTTCTGAATGAATGAACAAAACTTATGAGATAAAATGAGCATGTGTGTAAACAGAATGGGCAGGAGGAAATTTGCTGTAACCTTTAAAAGTTTCCCTGGTTTGGAGTCAAAATGTCTGAGTTTTACCTGTTGATGTGACTCACCTGAAATAAACTTCATATAAATAAATCTGAACTCAGCAGCTGCTTTCAGTCAAACCTAGCAGAACCTGAATAATTTCCCTCCAGATAACAAAATAAACTGTAAATAAATCTGTGAAAACCTGAATATCTCGATTTGTTTTGAAATTGATGCTAAAACTAAACATTTTCATCGTCTAAATCTGAAAGCTTTGGGGCCTCAGGTTTTGTTCTCCTGGTAGGAAATGTTGCTGTTCTGGAAGTTAGTGATTTTAAATGTAACCTTCTGTTGAGCTGATGATTGAATATTACAAAACACTGAAGCTATTTTCATTTAATCTTCTAGTTTAGAGAAGCAAACAGCCATCGCTCATCTCTGCAATCAAACCATAAATACATGTCAGCACTTTCACAATTAAAGGTTTGAAAAATTCAAAGTGAAATTTACCAAGAATTTCTTACGAAAATATCAACACATGTACCTGTGAAATGTTTTCAATGTGAATTAACAAAAATAACTGATTTATCATCAAAAGCAGGATATGATTGGAGTTTTAAGATAAATAATATTAGTGAGAAACAAACTGACATTTTGGAGTCGCGTAAAAAATTCATTAAGCATGAAAAATCTTCAAAAGGGTAATTTGCATTTAAATTATAAATTTATGATTATGTTGCATCATTTAGTAATTAAAGACTCTTTGAAAGTATTTTTTCCTTTTTTCAACATTCATTCTTTTACTCAAACATTTTTTGACGAACCAGCAGATTATAAATAAATCTGTGAATCTTTTTCATTTCATTTTCTGTTTTGGTTTCAAAGTAACAAAAAAATAAACAGAAACTAATTTTATCCTGAATTTTCCTTCATTCATGTTGTTCTTAATGTGGAAAATATGTGTTTCCATGACAACAATGAAGTGTATGTTTTTATTCACACGCAAAATTAAACCAGCTCAATGTTGAACATGATCTGAATACAAAATGGCTGCCGGTAAATTAATAACTTAATGCAATTATCAAGAACCAACGATTGCTGCAAAGTCAGTAATTCAGTTTTTGTTTCCACTAGGGCTGTTGTGAACAAATCGAGTAATCTATCGATTATTCTTATGATGAATTGAGTAACCAGATAACAAAAATTAAATATTGGTAAATCTGGCATAACTCCAGAGTTACTATCGCATGTCAACATCAGTCCAATTTTTCATATTTGAGCTTCCCCAACAATAAGTTTTCTGTAGTTTAGAAAATTAACCTGTAACAATAATAGCTCACTTTAACCTTAAGAAAAGTTATACAACAATCTAAAATTATATTCAAGTTAACAATAAAGAGGCAGGCTCACAAAACGCTTATAAAAATGTCTATACTCCAGCTTTTAGTTTATGCATTCATCTCCAGTCAGTTTAATAGATGAACTCTGACCTTTCCCAGACATTTATAGCTTTGTGTTCATGTTAGGAGTTCGTCACAAAAACTCATCTACCAGGCATGTGACGTCAACATTCCAATAATGAAATTCATTTTCCTGTTCG
>NW_006800776.1:21768-23053 GCF_000485575.1 Poecilia formosa | reverse complement strand
TGCTGCAACTTCAAAACGTTTTAAAAAACATTTGAAAAATTGTTATCTGCAGTTTTAATATTATATTCAGAGGATTTATTTAAGTCTTCAGATTTAATGTGGGTATTCTGGGAAATGGTGTTTTTACTCTCCTATCCAAAAGTAAACCAAGAGATTTGTGAATAAAACAGAAACAGAAGAAGGAATCATGTCAAACATTTCATTGAAAAACTATTTATCAGTTTGTGCAGAAAAACAAAGAAATAAAAGTCGATTTAGTGGGAAGTTATTCTAGTAAAGCAGAAGCATCAGCCTCAGCCTCTAAAACTCATCAGCACACACTCCTCTGACTGCACGCATGTGTGTGTGTGTGTGTGTGTGTGTGTGTAATGCCTGCAGTGGGAGGCCGAATCTACCTCCCTAACCTCCCAGCTGTGGGAGAGTTTCTGTTTAATGAGTCCAGAAAGGCTCTCCCCTCAATTACAATCCATCAGCTCCATGTGTGTGTGTGTGTGTGTGTGTGCGCGCGTGCGCATGCAGAGGGATCATTTAACATCCCTTCTTCAAATCATCAAATTATCTCGGGCTGAAACGATTCATCAGATTATTAATAATCAACTAATTTAGTAATAAATTCATGGTTAACTCAAGACGACTCAAAAAAAGACATTTACTGAAAAACCACATTCAGAGTTATGAAGCCAAAACTGAACAAAAATATACATTTTGGATTTTAGATGAAAACTCAACAATCAGATGCATTTAGGCAATGAAATGTTTATTTTCTTTTTCAGAATTTTATCGGCTCTAGCAGAGAGGAGATATGGAGCAAAGGTCATGAGGTCAGGATTTGACCCCGTGATGCCGCGGTGAGGCCTGAGAGCTGTAACCTGGCTTATTATTTTTAAAATGAATTAAATTTCCTCTTTTTTGCATCTAATTGATGTCTAATATTGTTCCAAACGTGATTAAACTGTTAAATGAAACATCTGATTAATCAATTAATCATCAGAAAAATCTATAGACTAATCAATGAGATGATAGTGCAGCGCTAAATGCACCGACTGCTGATGGTCACTAACTTCATCCTGGAGAAACTTGGACTGTTCCCTTGGTTCAAACTGCTGAGTCAGCAAAACCAGATTTTATCCTCAGACCTGACAGAGATGGATCCAAACCGGATCCAAACCAGAACTGGATCCAAACCGGATCCAAACCAGAACTGGATCCAAACCGGTTCCCATCCAGAACTGGATCCAAACCGGTTCCCATCCAGAACTGGATCCAAACCGGTTCCCATCCAGAA
>NW_006800776.1:21014-21675 GCF_000485575.1 Poecilia formosa | reverse complement strand
CAAATAACGACCCGGCCGGAACACGGCGCGCTAAATATTAAAACATCATTTAACGAAGCTTCCAGGCAGATGATTTTCCTCAAGGAATTTTAATAATCGAGGAACTCGAATCATTCGAGGAATCGTTTAATGAATCAATTAATTAGAGAATAGAAGCGCAAAAAAATTTGCTGAAAAACACATTGAGAGTAAATAAACCAAATTGTACAAAAATCTAAACATTTGACATTTAAGATAAAAAAAAAATTAATCTGTAAATATGTTTTACCCAAAACTCTGGCGGCAGTTTAAGCTTCACCTGCTATTAATTTACATTTGATGTATTTTTTGATACACTATTTTATTTTTACTTTTTAAAATTCTTGATAGTTTCTTATTTTTTGTTCAAATACTGTAAAAATAAAAATCTATTAAGTACATTTTGCTATCCAATAATGAAAAAATTTATCATAAAATGATAATTTGGATGTTTTAGCTGGAGACTCATCTTTTGCTTCAAATGATCCAGGAAAGATGCTGCAACTTCAAAACGTTTTAAAAAACATTTGAAAAATTGTTATCTGCAGTTTTAATATTATATTCAGAGGATTTATTTAAGTCTTCAGATTTAATGTGGGTATTCTGGGAAATGGTGTTTTTACTCTCCTATCCAAAAGTAAAC
>NW_006800776.1:10801-19557 GCF_000485575.1 Poecilia formosa | reverse complement strand
CATCCAGAACTGGATCCAAACCCGTTCCCATCCAGAACTGGATCCAAACCGATTCCAAACCAGAACTGGATCCAAACCGGTTCCAAACCGGTTCCAAACTATATCCGTTTAAACCAATTAAACGGTGATTATTGAGCAAAAAGCCGTTTTTTGTTTTGTCACCAGAGGAAAGAGATTCATCCGCAGCTGGAAATAAAATGTAATTCACATTTTATGCACAAAACTCCTGATTTCCTTCCTTTCCTTGAGCTTTTCATTTGGTCTAAAAAAACCCCCACTAAGTTTAATTATTGAACTAAAACTTTGGCTTTATCAAAGGAATAAATTCATCCTAAGTTGTTTTTCTTTCTATAGAAAGTTCTCCCAGCTCAGATTCAACTTGTTCAGTTTTTCTTTTCCTTTCCCATAGAAAGTATTCCTAGTTCAGTGTTAACAGATTTTCCTGAGAGAAGTGATGAATTTATTGTTGCCAACTTCAGCTCTCTGTTTTCCTTTGCTACTATTAGCTTTGTGTTTTTCTTTTCCATAGAAAGTCAACCTGTTTGTTCAGAGTTTCCTCCAGGAAACTTGAACTCAGTTCACTTTGACTGAATTGAACTGGATTCTCTATAACTGGCCATGAACTGGAGTTGATTATTTTGCTATTTGCTACATGTACCTGTACCCTACCCTAAACAAACTCAACAGAAATGAATCAGCAGGAGGTGAAAACAGTTTGACCAGTTTAGCAACATTTAGCGTTTTCACCAGGCAGACCAGAATCATTGCATAAAACATTCAAAACATTAAAAGTATTAGAAACATTAAAACAGTTGTGGGCCACAAAATTTTAAACTAGAAATGCAAAAGGAATAGCGCAGCTAGCCGTTAGCTGCTAACGTGGCTAAAGTCGTAGCCACTTTAAAACGTTTGAAGTTTTTCTCAAATAGGGCACTTTACTTCTATAGAATAATAGATTACTCAGTATTTGCTAATTGCACTAATAAAATGTATTGACTAATTAATGTTCTTATTTTTGTATTTTTTCCTGTTTGTGCCTCAGTAAGTTTGAGACTTAATTTAAGTTGAATTAATTGCATTTATTGCCAAACTGAGAGGAAAACATTAATGGTTCCTTTTATATGATACAATAAATCACAATAATAATAAATCACTCAATAATAATAATAATTAATCACACAAAAACAAGAAATCACACAATAATAATAATAATAAATCACACACATACAGTAACTACAAATTTCTCAGATGTTTGTTCCAGCTGGTTTTAATGCACAGACACCTCCAGACTCCCAACACACCAACTGCTTCAACCGCCCCCTATATGCGCGCACACACACACACACACACACACACACACACACACACACACACGGGGATCTCTCTCTTCTTGCTCTAGTCTATTATTAGATGTTCAACCCAGAGACAAACTAATGACACACTGGGATGAATCACCAGAGCTGCTGCCTCCGACTAGCAGCACATCCAGCGCAGCAGACAGGAAGCACACACACACACCATCACACACACATACCATCACATCATCTCACACACACAGCAAGTCCTTCCCATGATGCCGTCTGGTCTCACCTGGCTGCAGGTTTTCACTGAAATTAATAAAAATATCTAAAATACAAAATGTTCAGTCTGGTAGTTTCACAGCAGGGAGTTTAAAGTTATGAGTTTGGTAAATTTATCTCGATTTTTAATTTTATCCTGAGGATTTTCCACTCGGTTTGATCGGAAACCAAAAACTGAAACATTTGGATCATTTTCAGCTGCTGGTTTTTCTCAACACAGAAATTATAAACAGAAACACAAAGACGAATTAAACTAACTGTAGTCGGCCGTAGTCGATTATGGCCGGTCGTGGTCGGCCGTAGTCGATTATGGCCGGTCGTGGTCGGCCGTAGTCGATTATGGCTGGTCGTGGTCGGCCGTAGTCGATTATGGCTGGTCGTGGTCGGCCGTAGGTGACGCATTGAACCAATTATGCCGTTCCTGCCAACTGGCCTCACAGGCTTTATTTCCAAATTATAACAGCTGTTTGTGAATTTTTGTGTCTGAATATTGAGCTGCTGGTGGGCTGCTCTAGCGCCCCCTTCTGCTGTGCTCAGCAGGTTTTCTGGCAGAATCCCTGGACAATATGACATGTTTTAATTTTGGTCTGAACTGAGCCTAGCGGACAATCACACTTTGATCCCAGTGGATGTGCTCTATTCAGGACTTTCTCAGGCGTGGAGCCAAATAAGAGGAATGACTTCAGGATGTAATGATGGACAGGAAACATTCGCCTTAAAACAGGAACATGTTCAAACCAGCCACTGTTCATGAAGAAATGAATGATCGAGTCTGTCAACTATTGTTTTACAGCAATCAACGAATTTGGTTTTGATTTTGAAGTACTTACCACATCAAACTGAATGCTATTAACATAAAATAACAGGTTTTCATGAAGAAACACAGCCGTTTTCATCGGTAAGCACAACAAAAGTGGTGAATATGTTTTGCTTATTGACGGAATTTACCTCTTTATTAAATTATAACAGCACCAAACATCACAAAATGTTCCTCCAGTCGGGTAAATAAGTTGCTGAAAAACACAGCATGACTACTGAAGCTGATCTGTTCTGTTATTGTCTGATCACTGTTGTAAAAACCCACCTACACCTTTCTGCTCGACTGAAACGCGTTCAGCCTTCTGCTGGATCCAGGCGGGTCATTATTACCCAAGTCTGGTTGTTACTGTGACAACTGCTGCCACTGTGAAGGAAGTGTGGAAGACAAAGGAAACGCTGTCAAGTCTGCGTTTTCACTGCCAGTTCAGATGAGCGTGGCTCTAAGTGGCTGCAGCCGATGCTAATGGCCGATGCTAATGGCAGCTTAAGTGATACATTAGCTCCGAATGAGGCCTGAAATCTGATCCGCGTTCCTTCAAACTGAGTCCAAACAAGCACGGAGCCAGACGGCTCAGACATTTAGATTAAAGATGGAAAATAGTTTGATGGATAAAATATCGATTGGTTAAAACTGCAAAGCGTTTCTGGTGTTCTCTATTTTCCTTTCCCATAGAAGGTTTTCCTGGCTCGGTGCTGAGTTTATCTCCTGGATTTAGTTTCTGTTTCTGTCTGGCTATAAATATCAACACATAAATCCCTTTTATTGATTATTCAAATTTTCTATACTTTGAGGCTTAATTTTGTAATATCAGATTTTTTTTTCCACCAATGAACTTCTTGGGTTTCCATAGTGATGTTAGCCAAGAACCGCCATCTTGTTTTCCAGTCTGTTTATTTCATCTGAGTTCAGGTCAACTCACAGAAGAAATTATTAAAAGAAAAGCCTTTTTTAAATGGTGACCTATTCTGCTTCCTGTAAGAGGTCAGTTATATAAAACATGTTCACCATACTTTACACACCAAATCATTCTAAGATAATAAGATTTCAGTCTGAGCTGTTTTGAGCCCAGTTCACACTACGTGATTTCAGATTTGTCGGCCGATTTTCAAAACCTGAGAGGCCACACACACACTGGCCGACCAAATCGTAGGTAAGGCGTCGATCGGCCCGATCGTGCAGTGTGTGACGTTCAGCCACAAGGCAAGAGCAACACACCTGCTATGAACTGATTTCTCACCGGCGTTCAGATTCCAGATAGAAAATACAGTAAAAACCCAGTTCCAGGATATCACGAAAATTTAGAGTAAACAACCACGTCTGACAGCGTAGAAGCAGTAGCGACAGTTTGTAGCTTGTTTTGAACAGAAAAGGCGTTGGATAAAAACGTGGACACGGGGCGGCTTTATTTGCTGCAGTTACGTCTTTTTCGTCTTTACCATTTGTGTGTTTAGATTATTTTCTGTTCTGTGGTTTCTTTAAGCTTCATCGGTTAATTAGTGTTTCCTGTTTTAATGTTTACAGTTACATTGAGAACAATGGGCACAAAATAATGGCTACAAGTCCAGTTATCCAATTCTAAAGCCAGGCATTAATCAATGTTTTACGAGTCAGCATCAAGTCCTGACTGAATGAAAATCATTAGAACCCATTTATGTCACGTTAATGATGAACAGCTGAAAAATTACCGGAATCAACTGCGGTAGCAATTTGGCTCCTCTCCTTGTCATAATGTTGTTTCCACATATCATCTCCAATGTCTGCTGGACTTCCAGCTGTTTGGGATTTCCCTTCGTGTTTTCCCGTCAGAAAGCAGGAGGAGAATCCGGCTTTCTGATTGGCTACCTGTCACATTAAACAAGCTGCGTTAAACCACAAGATGCGACAATCGGCTAAGACAACATGTTGAATAGTCCGATTTCAGATGGGAGCGGTCCGATGTTCTACCGACTGGACCCGATCAGTCGATTATCGCAAGGGACGATCTTAGAATGCAGAACGTTGTCATAAGGACAAATCGGGGCAAAAAATCATGTAGTTTGAACTGGGCTTAAGGGTCTCTGTCACTTTAAATCACAACAAGCTGCTGCTGGTCACACCCCCAACTCAACATTTACGCTCAAATGCGCAATTATGCAATCATACATCTTTGAAAAGCATCAGCCAACCAGAATGCAGCAAGTCAACAAGAAAACTCTTGACTTCCAGCAACCATTGTACAGAGCATAAAAACCAGCTGACCAATCGCTGGAGATCAGCTCGGGTTGCAAAGTAACGACACAGTGCCAGTTGAATGTGACTCAACAGCCAGAACGTTTTTTAAACTGCTCGTTTTCCAGACAGCAAAATCATGAAATGATTGCCAAAAACCAGCTGAGTGTTTTTTTTAAGCGCTTGGTATGTTTTTAGAAACCGTAAAAACCAAAATGGAAGTTCAAAACCAAGCAAAATGTGACCTTTGCATTCACAAACCTCGCCTGGTTAAGAAAATATGGTTTGAAGGTAAAAACAACTTGAGTAAAACTGCAATTTTCTCCTTTTTTCGTCACAAAGTTGAGATGCAGCAAAACCTAAAACTCACAAGAGTTCAGGAATTTTAAAATTACTAAAAGAAAACTTCAAAACTCAAATTTATGCAACAAAAAGGCCTTTGCTCCACATTTCTATTGACTTTGCCACAAACTGATTTGTTTTCATGTCTTAAATCTCAGGAAACTTCAGATTGTGATGTGATCAGTTGTCATGGCGACTCTTTCTGCCTCTTTCAGCGTCTGGACAACTTACAGTGCTCACATATTCTTCATGCTTTTCATTCCTACAGGAAACTCAAAATGCTGCTCAAAGATTTTCAGTTCCATCTTCCTCAGGTGAAGCCGTGAAGACCAGGAGGATCGGATGAGACGGTTCAACTGAGATTTCATTGAGTCATGTAATGAATGTGGAAGGACGCAGAAATGTTGCCGCTTTACTCAGAGAGGCAAGAACAAAACGGAAACTGTTGTGACATCATCATGGTTTCAATATGAAGCACCAAAAATGTGATCCGTCCAAAATGAGATGCAAGACAAAAAGGTCCAACTTTATCCTTTAAGGTCTCAGTTTAATCTGAAACCAGGGAAATCGACTCCGTTTCTACCCAAAGTGTCTGTTTATCAAACCTGAATGCCATTTAATGCTGATCAACAATGCAGTCCGAGTACAATCCCAGCTGGGCCCCATTTCCCACCCAGATGGGGCCCACACTGAGGGACTGCCGTTTTATTCATGTGTATTTATATCCAAAAAATGCAAATCACTGAAACTAAATAGGAAAACAAGGAGCTTCTTTGGATCCGGATCTGGATGACCTTTTCCTAAGCAAAACATGCAGCACAGAGTTTAAGGCCAGTTTCACCATCTGTTAAAATTAAAATCAAATACTGAAATGATGGAGGAGAAACTTGTAGCCACTTTTGGACAGAATGAAGATATTTCTCTAGTTTTAGCTGCACATTTCCAGGGAGAGAGTCAATAACAAACCCCACCTTTTCTTACAAAAGTTATATAAATGCTATTTCAGAAGGTTTGTTGTGGTTTTGGTGAATCTCACACTTGTTTAGTTGTTTAAAATATAAATATTTATGGAAATCTGCTTTTTGGGTCAAAAGCTAACAGTTTCTTCTGACCTTTGCTGACCTTTTGGGTTTTCCTGTAATAAACTGGAGAGTGATTCATCGACTCCAACAGGCCGAGTGGAGAAAAAAGCAGGAACATTTAACCGGTGACTCATTAAGCTGCATTTATCTGGCAGGTTTGACTTTTTACAGAATCAGCTGGACAGATTCAGGCTTACTGGCTGTTTCAACAGCCGTTCAGTCAGAGCAGAAACAGAAAACCGTTATCAGTCGTTACATCACCACCAGAAATAAGCTGAGACTTAATCCACACACTCAGTCAGAAACACAAACCCAAAACGTTTCAACTAATACTTAAAAACTGTTTTATTAAAAATAGCTGAGTGTCATCAGCAAAATGAATGAAAACCACAAGAAACCGCTGATAATAAATACTGTGGATGGGTGGGTCTATAGATAAATCTATAAATAAATTGTGATGCTAACCATTAGCGTGTTTTTTCCTCTTTCTGGAATCAATAATTATAGATCCCAAACATTTGGAGTTGCTGATCACCTCTGCATGCAGGTTGGTAATATCAGAGCATGAATATTTTATTGTGCTGCCTGAAACAAGATGCACAAAACAAATTGGAGGCAAAATATAAAGAAGGGATTGGTTGAGAGGATAATTCATCAACTACGTGAGACCAGAGCCTGAAAGTCCTGGAAGCAGCAAAGTTTCACTTTGGGTGGAAAAATGGCGACAGCTTCGCTTTACTTCAACAGGAAAATCAAACCAGAAACATCCTCAGAGTCGGTTCTTAATTAATCAGATTACCAATTTAGTAATCGATTAACGTTAAGTGGACAAACCATAAAAATGAAAGAACATAATATTCAGAGCAGTAATTATGCCAAAACTGTTTAATAAATATGGAAAGCTTCTTAGTCTGTAAAATATATTTAGAGAACTCTTCAAGTGGCATTTTAGCTTCACCTGGTTCAAATTTTGTAAAACAGAAAAAAAGTAAAACTAAACACATTTTCTATCCAGTTATTAATGTGTTAATCCAAAACATAAAAAATGGGTCCTCTCTGCTCTGTACAGATGTAAGTGGAGCAGGAAGGCCTGAGCTTTTCACACGTTGATGTGATTTTTATTTTCATCGTGTGAGGATTTGAGTTTTTTTGTGTGTTTATTTTCTAGGTTTTGTTTCCCTGAGTCTCTGCGGTTTCCTGTCTCGTCCCCCTTGATTGATTCCCAGGTGTGTCTTGTTCCCTAATTACCCTCCCCGTATATTTAAGTCCACCTGTGTCCTGTGTCTCTGGTCGGGTCCTCGTCTAATGTCGTCCGTCATTGTTCTCTGTGCCAGTCTGTTCAGTCGTGGACCTTTTTGCCTTCCGTTCTTCCCCGTGCTGCCTGTATGTCTGAATTTAGTTTTTGTGGATTTTTCATTAAAACCATCATTTTTTCACCACTATCTGGATCTCCTTGCATTCATTCTCACCACCACAAACCACCGAATCATGACACATTGATACAATCAAGCATACACTAAAGTGCTGCGTTATTTTAAGCAATGAAATATTTGCTTTTTATTTTTAGAAAAAATTAAGTTTGAAAATGATATAAAGTACCCTATTTTCAGACTATAAGCCGCTGCTTTTCCCCCCGTTTCCAACCATGCGGCTTGTAGTCCGGTGCAGCTTTTCTGTAGATTTTTCTTTAACCACCAGGGGGCTCTTTTGCAGGAAGTGAATCATTGGAAGTCAAAATTGGAAATCGAAGAAAGCGCTAATTTTTATCTAGAACAAGCACATGCTAGCAGCAGGCACAACGGAGAAATTTCTTCAAATTCATATGATGCAGCTTTTAAGTTGAATGATATCGATCTGGGAGTACAGATCGATAGCTGCTGCATGTTGAGCTCTGCGTGAACGAATCTGTGGTTCGGCGCTGGAGACGGAGGGCTGCGTCACGAATAGCAGATTTATTAGGACGCAACCCTCTGCTGCCTCCTTGTGGAAAACCGAGAGCGGCGGAGACACCAGCGGCTTATATGTGCATCTCCATTTTTTTTCCCAAAGAATCTGTAGGTGCAGCTTATAATGAGGTGCGCTCTGTAGTCCGAAAAATACAGTAAGCTGAAGTAGTTAAATAAAATGTAATTACTTCACTTAATTCTCTGATTAAATTAATTATTAATAATAATTGATAACTAAAATAATCATTAGTTGCAGCAAGGCTGCAAGTTTCCTATAGATTTATATTTTCGAATACGGATCAAAATGATTAACTGACTTATGATTAATTCTTGGTTCATAGTTTATGAGATTAAAATTTGTTCCAATCGATTAATAATGTCTGCTTAGATTTTCTTAGTGTTGTAGTTCGGCCACCATCCAGCAGAAGGCGTCGCTGGTCATCCATGGATACCAAAACAAAGATGGAGGCAATTTCAGAACAGGAATGAGACATGAAAGGAACTTAATCCATTTCTGTTTAAGAAATGTAAACACTCGAGAATCTCTTAATGTCGCTTTTCAGCTTCTCTACTGGAAACTCCCCATGTGCTGCAAAGGCAGGAAGCAGGAAACAGAAAACAGAAAACAAGAAACGGGAAGCAAAATGCAGAAAACAAGAAACGGGAAGCAAAAAGCAGAAAACAAGAAACGGGAAGAAAAAAGCAGAAAACAAGAAACGGGAAGAAAAAAGCAGAAAACGGGAAGAACAAAACGGGAAGCAGAAAACAGGAAGCAGAA
>NW_006800776.1:0-10454 GCF_000485575.1 Poecilia formosa | reverse complement strand
GAAGCAGAAAGCAGGAAACAGGAAGCAGAAAGCAGGAAACAGGAAGCAGAAAGCAGGAAACAGGAAGCAAGAAGCAGAAAACAGAGGAAGATGCAGAGCAAATGTAAAACAATAGGAAAAGCCTTGATGCCAATTAGAACGGTTCATTTTGAGGGCAAAATATTATAAATGTAATGTGAGAAAAACAAATTTCTGAGTATTTATGCATTTAACATAGATGACAAAAAAGTTCGGTAACACTTTATTTGAAGGGGTGTGCATAAGACTGACAACATCATCATGAACATGAAGACGTCTTTATGAATGTCTACGACTGTCGTCTTGAAGTGTCATTCGGTAAATAATTACACTTTTAATGCAAAGTTGCATAAAAAGTCCATTAAAAGTGCCAACTTTGCATTAAAGACCCGCTGTGCTAACTCTGCTGCTTGTTTTCATTGTTTGGATGAAACAAGCTGTGGATTCTTCTCTTGACCCACAGCGAAATAAAAACGGATCGGCTCAAATCCAGACAGAAATCCAGTTCAGAATCTCAGATTGAAAATTGACGATCTGAGTTGGAAATATTTACCAAACAGCTGAAATGTTAATCTTTAGATGTGGAAACTTGCGGTGAACTAATTACAATTTTCTGGCCAATCGTAAATATTTAAAAAGCAAAATTGCAGATTCTGTTTTTATTTCCTTTTTTTTTGTCAGAAAAGTCATTGATGAAGTCTCGATCTATTGTCAATGTGGCGGAGCAAAAGGGAAAGTGGATGATTTTTACACCTTAGAGGAGATAAATAAGGTTCATTTCACATGGAAATATTGGCCAATCACAGATTCCCCAAAATTAAGAAAATCAGGACCAATTTACCATCCCTCCAATTTATCAGTGCGATCCAAGTGGAAAGCTGGTTAAAAAAAAGAAAAAACTTTTTCACCCCAAAACAACTTCCAGCTGTAGGAGCAACAAAAAGTTTATCTGCTACAGATTAACTTAAAAAAGCAGAAATCAGATGCCTGCCACACTTTTCAGATGTTTGAAAAACCCTATATGAATTGCTGGTCTATCATAAAACCTCATTAAAATAAACTGATGTTTGTATTTGCAGCTAATGATTATTTTAGTAACTGATTTTTCTGCAGATTATTCTGACATCCAGAAAATGTTTCATTTCACCACTTCAGGCTTATTGGAGTAAATTGATTCTTTTTTTTCTACCTACAGTTACATTAACCAATTAATAACTGGATAGGTACTTTAGTAGCAGATTCTTTTTACAGAATTAAATATGCAGCCAAAGTTTCTGAAATAAAAACATATTTGCAAACGTTTTTTATCTTAAATGTAAAATGTAAATATATTCTGTACAGCTGTGCTCTGATCGTCTTGTTCTTTTAGAAAATGTCTATTTTGAGTCTGTATACTCCAGCTGATGATTAATAGATCACTAAATTAGTTGACGAAAACTTCAACAATCGATTAATCACGATTAATGGCTTCAGCCCTAGTTGCAACGTGACAAAGCAACGTGAAACGGAGCTCAGCATCCAGCTGGAGGGTGGAGGTTTCCTTCATGCCCCAAATGACCGGCCGGCTCCTCTTTCCAGCACAGTTTCTGCTCCTATTTTGGATTCTAAACCAGGCCAGGCGGCACCAGAGCGAAACGCTCCTCCAGTTTTCCTGGTTCCGGTTGAACATCCAGCAGCTGCCAGGTTAAAGCCCAACACTCCGAACTCTGCAGTAGGTTTTACTGGAGGAATCGGAACCTGGAGTTCCCTCCTGTTCAGGCTGCGTGTCTGCGCGGGTTTTTTAGTAACGATCTGCTGTAATAACATAACCGATGGTTATTTTTAGCCCGCGTGAAGATGCGCTCAGCAGCGATGGCTTCCTCCCCCCCTCCTACACCACCATGACGTTGTGCTGTTACGCAAAAGCAGGGGTTCACCTTTTGTAGACCTCCAGCTTCCACAGCACGAAGCCAGAACAGCAAAACGGCGCAGAAATGAGCGAATAAACGATCGAGATGCGCAAAGTGACGCGAGGCGCGCGCAGGGCAAAGCGGTAGAGGTGAGAATTAACTTCTGCTTTTGGCTCGATTTCATTCTCCACAGCGTCTCCGCATAGACTCTTGTCTGAACTTGGAGTAGGACACACCCTTCATCCCGTCCAAGCAGCAGGTAAGCATGAAGGTGTCAGAACCAGAAGAACCCAGTTTGGGAAAAAACAAACCAACCCGATGAAAGCCTGAAACACGGAAACGCGCGCATGCCAGGACACAAAGTAAAGTCTCTTAACTATTTGTAGAGGTGCTGCAGGCACAGGTCCAGGCATTCCCCCTCCACCTCGTCCTCCGTCACCAGGTCCGACAAGGGGCGCATCGGCACCGGGTCGCCCTCCTGCAGAGGCAGCCTCATCTCCCGGACAAACAGCTCCAGGAACCGGCGGAAGGTTTTCTCCTCTGCTGCAGAGCCGGCCATCATTTCTCATTCCTGGGCAGAGACGGACACAAAGCACCAAGTTGTCTGAAAAAGGGAGCAAAGTGAGAACAGCCTGCACCTCCTGCTGCCGTCTTACCTGAATACCTGTGTAGAACCGGAGGAGCGGGGCCCGAGGACGGCCGGTGGTGTCGGAGCGGCGAGCCGTGGATTAGACGGACTGGACGAGCTGTCACCGGCTGGACCGAGCCCCCATTCAGAGCCGAGCGGGAGCGCGCGCCGCGTTATCAGGGATTTCGGCTGATCAGGAGGCAGTGACGTCAGAGGGAAGACGGCGTT
Source organism: Poecilia formosa (assembly GCF_000485575.1). Classification (NCBI taxonomy): domain Eukaryota; kingdom Metazoa; phylum Chordata; class Actinopteri; order Cyprinodontiformes; family Poeciliidae; genus Poecilia; species Poecilia formosa. Next base: position 7,691 of record NW_006800776.1, on the reverse strand, counting down.
TGACGTGACCGCGCACGCAGCCAGCGCCGCTTGCTTTGACGTCCGAGAGCTTTTAGTCAACATGCCATCACGAAGGAGGATGAGTGTTGGGAGGAAGAGCAGTGACCTTGAAATGAAATCAAATCAAATCAGCAATCTCTCATGGACTTTTCTATTTTAATAAGTTAATCATTTATCATTCAGTCAGAGCTGCATGGAAGAGGAAAAAAGTATTCTGACGTTTTTCTCAGAATTTATTTCTCTTTCCATAAGCAAGAAAAAATGCTGGGAAAAAAAACAATATTTAAATTCCTGTCAATGGCAAGAACACAAAGAATTCAGACTTTTTCTCAGATTGTTTATGCTGCATGAATAATTTTCTTCTGAATAAATATGAGACGATTTCCTGAAACAGTTATGTGATTATCTTCATAACAATATTACTGACATACACCAGCAAATGTTTGGGTATTTATTTGGATTTTGACCAATTGAATTAGAATCTGATCTGAAGGTTCAGGCCAGAGGTCAGAGGTCAGCCTGATCTGAAGATTGTTATGTTTTTAAATTTTCTTTTCGGCTTCAGCCTGTCGCTCACTAGAGACGCTAATCCCTCAGAGGGAGGAGAGTGAATGTGGAGCTTAAACCGTTAGTGGATCACATGACGTCAGCTCACCTTAAATAAGAGAAAAGGTCAGAGGTCAAACAGTTACACATACCGAACAGCAAAAACGTCCTGTTCCTATAAATTACATTGTTCTTTTAAAACTTGTAGTTTCTATGCTACACAGATTATATCATCCTTTTTTTCCACATTTTTATTTTCTTATTTTTCTTATCCTTTAAAATCCTCCAGAGGCTAGATGCTGCTTTAACACTAGAAGATACCAATGTATTTGTAATTATCCCTAATTGAATAAATGAAATAAATATAAAGAAACAATTGTTACTATTGTTTTTCATTCATTCTTTTTAAAACTTTTCATCGTTTTTATTTTTTCATTTTTTTATTCCCTCTGGTTATGGACACCGTGCAGCTGAAGCGATTTTTGCTCACACTTTTTTACTTTTTTTTTTTTCAGTTATATTGAGTAACCGTGGCAACAAAGATTGTTTTTACAGCTGGGAGCAGCTGATTGGCTGATTAGCATCTCAAAAGCTCAGCAAACTCCAGGCTTCATGCAGAGAGAAGCAGGAAGTGCAAATCTTCACGGATCAGATGTGTGACTATAACGTCTCTCTGCTTTCTAACAAAACAGCCAGAAAAGATTTAAGAGGTGCAACAAAAGCAATTGAAGTGGATTAGTAGAACTTGGGGTCATCCAGGATATTACTGAAGAAAATTGTCCGTTCTGCCCAGATATTGAGCTGTTAGAATCTCACAAACAGCAACAGCATTCAGTCAGAGGCGTCCTCAGATTCGTTGCGAGGTGAACTGCTACTGGAGATCCTTCGTGCCCACAGTGTCACCCACAACGGCTCTAAAGGTGCTTGGATGATGTGAGTTAGAAGAACATTTAATTTCACTTTGGGATAAATTACTTTTTTTTTTTTATCTAACTGAATAAAGTAAAAGCATATCAGTTGAGGGGGCAGAAAGTTTTTCCAGCTCCGTAGTTTAACAGAAATCACCTGCAGTTCAGAGGAGACTCTGCGTCCTTTCCAGGACCAGCGTTCTGCCTCCAGCACGCTTCCCTCTGCATGTCCTGAATAACAGATTCCCTAGAGACGGATCGCGCCACTGCAATTTCTCCTTCTCTAACTTTATCCCAGAAAAGTCTCATCCTGAACACAGCACCAAGCTCACCTGCAGCACCAAGCTCACCTGCAGCACCAAGCTCACCCGCAGCACCAAGCTCACCCGCAGCACCAAGCTCACAGTCAGTTCATCTCAGACGATTCTTCTAAGAAACAGATAATTTTTATTAAGACTGGCTTCTAACAGGTTTTATGTTTCCTTTTAATTGTTCATTTTAAACTTTATTTAGCCAGGGAAGCTGATTGAGAACAAATCCTCTTTTTAACAATGACTTGTTCAGGAAATATAAAAACATCACACAGCAGAAAACAGAAGAATATCATAGAACAAAAATAAAAATACAACCAAATTTATACTGACTAAACCAGGAGTGCTCAAGTCCAGTCCTGCAACTTTTAGATACACATTTACTCCAACAGACCAGGATTGACTCTGATCAGACCCGGGTTAGGGTTAGAGGTTACAGGTCAGAGGTTGGGGGTCAGAGGTTAGCCTAACCTAACCCGTAAACTGGATTCAGGTGTGTTGAAGCATGAAGCACCTGGAAGCTGCAGGACAGAAGCTCTGGAGGACTTGAGTATCCCTGGACTAAACAAACTACAACATACAGGATAAGTCAACAGCTTTTCACTGAGTTGATAAAAATCAATATTGGAGTTAATCTTCTGAGCTTTGGTGTTTTTGCAAGTCGTTCCAATAATTGGTGCAGCAAAATGAAATGATTGGTCTATTGATGTAATTAATTTATTAGAATGTAAAATGCAGGTATTTCTGAAAAAATGGATGAGTGAGGCAACAGTAGGAAGGGTTTGGTTTTTCCAGTGATAGTTTAAAAGATTAATTTGTACCAATTTATTAATCTGGGTGAATGGAGTGATGGTCAGTTAACAAGACGACTATCATGGGTATTAAAACCTGTGGTGGATATTGAGAAAATGTTTGATTTTGGATGTGTTCTGTTTTTATCAGTTTTTTATGCTTTTATCATCCGTTTTTAATCTTTGTTTCTATTTTAAAGCAGCTTGTGGTTCTCTGACCTGTAAAAAGTGCGACGTAAATATTTTCTTTTTGCAAGGCTGCAGCAATAACAGTGATGCACATAACGGCACGGTTAGCTTGTACTGTTTCTTTAAATGATGAGGGAGGTAGATGGACTTCTTTGGGAAAGTAAATGTCAAAGGAAATGTATTCATTAATACATCTAAAAAAAAAGAAAACTGTTGACCAAAGGGCTCTGCATGTTTAAATGCCAAAGAATAAAAAGTAAATAAACAGGTTTTGAGATTTAATGAGGTTCTTAGTATTAAAAGACAAGCCGTTATAAAATTTCCTCCAAAACAGAAAGCTGCCCTGAAAAGGACATCTTTATGGTTGTTATGGAAACTCAGTTAACCCTTTTTGTGTAACAATGTCACTGGTTTGTGCCAAACAGCTCCTCTGTCCAAAAAAACATTAAATTGGAATGGTTCTTGTTACCAACTAGTTTTTTTATTGACCAATGAGATTGAATCTGAACTTGACATGAGAGATTCAGACTTCAGACAAGACAAGCGTTGCTCTGAAACCAGAGAAGAGGATCTGTCTGTTTTCAATCAAGAATATCAATGCCAGTTCATGGTACCACAATAAACTCGCTGTTGGTATAGTTTAAGTATTTCCAGTGATAGAAAATATTTTCAAAATGACTTCAAATACCATCATTAGATTGTAGGGTTGAATGTGCATTCCAATGGACATCAGGAGTTGGGATATATTAGCCAACGCTTTACCATTTATTCTGTAAGCATTTTACACCATAATTAATTCCTTTCATTTCATTTGTTTATCTTAATGAGGATAAACTCTCAGACTTTCTTGAACTGTTTAGAAAAAAATCCCCTTTATTTCAATGTTTTAGAGGTGTAAAAATTAGATGAATCCTGTTCTTTGATAAAAGAACAATAAAATAGGTGTGTTTTTTTCTTCCACATGTTAAATTTGCTTTAATTATAGGTTTAATTACATATTGAGTAACATTTTTACAAAACGGGGTTGTTAATTTAAATAAACAGGTTCCTACCCGGTCCTTATAGTGAATGGAACCGGAAGTGTGCTGGGAAACCGTTCCGTTTCTGTTTTCATTCCGCGGTTCTCCGTCATGAAGGAGGTGAAAATGGCTCCTCCGGTGGACCTCGGGGCTCTGCTTCGGGCGGAGCCGCAGGAGGACGCTTCTCACCGGGAGGACGGGCTGTGTGTGGTCGGTGTGTTCGGAAAGAGCAGCACCCAGACCGGGCCTCTGAAGGAGGCGCTCATCAACACGCTGGCGGACAAACACATCTTTTCTCTGTTCGGGTCGGAGGAGGGCGACTCATCGGACAGCCACGTCCAGGCTCTCTACGACCAGGAGAACCGGGTCCTGTACCTGCTGCTGTCCTCCGTCTGCGACAGCCGGCAGCTGCTGCGGGCCTGCCGGTCCCTGAGCGCCGGGATCAGCCACGCCGACGCCCACGACTTGTGGAAGGGCCTGGACCGCCAGCACTGCCTGCACCTGCTCTACATGTTCTCCGTGTGCCACGTCCTGCTGCTGGTCCACCCCAGCCAGACCTTCGATGTGACCTACGACCGGCTGTTCCGGGCCCTGGACGCCCTGCGGCAGAAGGTCCTGCCACTGATCCGGGCTGCCATCAAAGACTGCGCGGTGTCCAAAGAGTGGAAGCTGAACTGCAGGCCGTGTCCTCCGCGGCTGCTGTTTGTCTTCCAGATGAATGCGACTCTGAAGGTCCGAGCTGCAGCTTCTGCTGCTTCACTACTCATTTCATGTTGAAGCTTCAGTCATTGGCCTTCCAAACCCTGAAGGGACCAAACCCTTCATTTTCTTCAAGGGTTTGGTCTTGAGTTTCTCTAAAGCAGTGTTTCTCCATCCTGGTCCTCAGGCCCCTGTCCTGCATGTTTCAGGTGTTTCCCTTCTACCACCTGGATTGTATCTGTGGGTGATTACCAGGTTTCTGCAGCACCTGATGGTCATGCAATCATTTGGATCAGCTGTTCTGGAACAGAGGCTCATCTAAAACATGCAGAGCAGGGGGGCTGAGGACCAGGGTGGAGAAACACTGATCTAAAGGTATAAAAAGATTTTCTTTCATAAACAGGAAAAGTCCAGAATTGAAGAATTTTCAGACTAGGGAGACTTTAAAAAAGAGAATTAACAGATTCTATTTTTTTCCACCCATTACTTAGTAATCTCTCTCCTTGACGCTCATTCCAGTCATCCTTCCATCAGTTGGTCCATTATCCATCCATCCATCCATCCATCCATTCAGTGCCAGAAAACATCTTTTCTGCACATTTATGGATCAGAAACAAGTTCATATGAATATTTATGACAACCTCCCTGTTGAGGAAACTTCAGCACATGTTCTCGTCGATATGCAGGCGTTCTGATCAACGTTCCTACAACAGAGCAGGTGAATCCCTGCAGGCTTTTCAGCGTAACGACCTGCACCACCTGGAGTCTCCCTGCTCCATGAACAGCATGGATTGATTTTGTTAAAGCTGCAATTAGTAACTTTTATAAAACTGTTTTTTTCCACATTTGTTCAAACTGTCACCATGTTGCGACAGTTTGAGACAGATAATCTGTGAGCAGATCGACCTCCTCCCTTAGCTGCTATCACCGTCTGAAGAAATGAACCCAAAACAACCAATCAGTGCCAGGAGGTGGGGTTTAGCGCTGTCAGTTAACTTAATGCATGTGCTGCTAAATATGCTAATGGTGAAGAAAGAACTTACCATTACACGAAAACCCTTTATCTGTCATTCGCCATCCTTGGTGGCTATGCTAGCTGCAGCATAGCGGAGAGCAATGGGGAAGGGAAAACTGGGATGAACAGCGCACCACAAGATTGTGATTGACTGCTCCCGCCTGATTGGTTGTTCTAGTTAGCACTGGGGGAAGACAGTGGAGCTTGAATTTTTTTTTTCATACATTATCTCATAGCAAACTAATATAGCAACAGTTTCAACAAAATATGTAAAAAATATATTTCCACAAAAGTTCTGCAGCTTCAAGTGCAAGCTGACCCCACCCTTTAGCCCTTAGTGGCCTGGCCAGCAGGAAAAGTCCCGGTGCTCCCGATGGCCCGTCTGCCGCTCACAGAGTAACTCGTTCTCTTCTCTTTGCTGTTCCAAAGGTCCCTGGGAACGGCTCAGACTCTGGAGGAAACCCCGAAAAGCCCAAGAAGCATTCCCCGAGGAGGCGTCTGCAGCACGCTCTGGAGGACCAGATCTACCGGATCTTCCGTAAAAGCCGAGTCCTCACCAACCAAAGCAGCAACTGTCTGTTCACGGTGCCTGCCAACCAGGCCTTCGTCTACGTGATCCCGGCAGCAGATCACGACCCGGTCGGCGCTTTGCTTGGCCAGCTGCGGTCCAACTGCATCTTGTCGGATCAGGACTCCGCCCCGGTCCTCACCGGGCCAAGGAGGTACCAGCAGATGCGTAGGTCAGCTCGGCAGCCCAGCGGCAGCAGGGAGTCCGGCGGCCCGATGGGTGGCCAGCTGGTGGACTGCAGCCTGAAGGAATTCCTCTGGCAGCACGTCGAGCTGGTTCTGACCAAGAAGGGCTTCGACGACAGTGTCGGCCGTAACCCCCAACCTTCCCACTTTGAGCTGCCGACCTTCACCAAGTGGGTCCAGTTGGCTTCCCGACTCTACCAGGTCTTGATCTCCAACACCGACGAGGAGCTGGCCGAGCTGGCCACCAAGGTCCAAAGCCAGGCGAAGGTCTTGGATGGCTTTCTCGACGCCGACACAAAGTTCTCAGAAAACCGGTGTCAGAAAGCTCTGCCTCTGGCCCACAGCGCCTACCAGTCCAACCTCCCTCACAACTACACCACCACAGTCCACAAGAACCAGCTGGCGCAGGCGCTGCGGGTGTACAGCCAGCACGCTCGAGGTGTGGCCTTCCAACGCTATGCAGTGCAGCTTCACGAAGACTGCTACAAGTTCTGGAGCAACGGGCACCAGCTGTGTGAGGAGCGCAGCCTGACGGACCAACACTGTGTGCACAAGTTCCACCTGCTGCCTCAGCCAGGTCAGACGCTCCGCCGGACAGCTAGCGGCTGCTGGCGCAGGACGCTACGCCTAGCGGCTGCTGGCGCCACTGTTGATGAAGAAAGTTTCAGTGAACATTATGAGTTAATCATTTGGAATTAATTTTAATCTAATAGTTGACAATTAATCATAATTCTATCAGCTGTTTGCCTCCAAAATTAATGTCATTTCTGCAGGTGAGAAGCCGGACCTGGACCACAACCCGCCCATCATGAACCACAACAGCAGGGGGCGCTCCACCAGTGCCTGTAACTGCGGCAGGAAGCAGGCACCTCGAGACGATCCCTTTGACATCCAGGCTGCCAACCACGACTTCTACCAGGTCAGGATCTACACTGCAGACCAGTTCAATCTATTTCTAGATATCTCCCTGCAGAGCAACTTCTGACAGACCGACAGGAAGTGGAGTCCGTTTCCTGTTTAGAGAACCTTTCTTTGTTCTCTTAGATTGAACTTGCCATTGAACTGAAATCATAGAAATAAAATAATTCTCTTTTTGAACAATTCATGTTTATGGAAACATTTCCCTTCTCTGATTAATAATAATAATAACAATAACAGTTGTTTTACAAATTCATCTTTCCTACCTTTATTCCATCCTCTCTGTGATATTTTAACAATACGGTGTTTTCCTTATTATTCTGAAACTCTATTGGACCGGTATCAGCCCGTCTAACCGTTCAGTATTTTCCCGTCGGCTCGTTTCGTTTCCACCTGAAGGAAAGCAGGTTTAGTTTGTCTCTTCTGTCGTGCCCAGAACCTGGAGGAGAAATGTTGTGGGAAGCTGGAGCGGATCGACTTCCCGGTCTTCCAGCCCAGCACTCTGGACCCGGCGCCGGCCTCGGACCGGGCCCAGCGGCCGC
>NW_006800775.1:84045-91472 GCF_000485575.1 Poecilia formosa | reverse complement strand
AGAGAGAATATTCCAGAACATTGTCTGCTTTACATTGATATCAACTTAATTTTATATGATGCAAGAGAGAATGTTCCAGAATGAGAAGGTTCCAGAATGTTGCCTGTATTATTTTGATAAGAAATTATATGATGCAAGAGAGAGAGAGAATGTTCCAGAATCATGTCTGCTTTACATTGATATCAACTTAATTTATATTATGCAAAAGAGAATGTTTTATACGATAAGCATTTGATGACGCAGATTTAACAGGTGTTTGTGTGCGATAAGCATTTAATGACGTAAATAAACAGATGTTTGTGTGCGATAACATCGATTTTGATTTGGGCGTGGCACTTTAATCCATCAAACTCGATTAATTAAAATTTGACAGAAGCTTGTACCCTTAGTTTTTCACGTTACAGGAACCTGAAGTTAAAACTGGAGAAAAGATTCAGAAATATTCTGTCTTCCTCCAGGACTCTGGGTCTGTTTTTCTCTCCGAGTCTCTTTTATAAAAACATGATTTTATCAAACAGGTTCTATGAACACATGAAGGGTCACTGATTCACTAAAAGCTGTAAAATATTTTCCTGACTTCTCTTGTTTCTCTACAGCAGGGGTCCCCAAACTTTTTCCTGCGAGGGCCACATAACTGTTCCCTTTTATGGTCGGGGGCCGGTCTGTCGACCGGGGGGGGGGACAGCTGGATTACGGCCGACGACATATTCGCATTTTTAGATCGACTTTTACCCAGAATGCAAATGGAAAAAACCGTGAGTGAAATGGTGACTGGGACTGACGAGTATATATTCCATTGAGGGAAAGTAAGTTTCACATCTGCTCAAGCCCCCTGGTGGTTGAAGTAAAGTCCACATATAAACCGGTAAATACAATATATGAAAAAAAAAACACTCAATGCTCTCTGGTATGAGGAGGCGGTCGGGATCCGGTATTGTTCAGAGGGCCGGACCAAACGAGGTGGCGGGCCGGATCCGGCCCGCGGGCCGCAGCCTGGGGACCCCTGCTCCACAGCATAAAAAGGAAGTAGAGAGCGGTAGAAAGGCGGGGAAAAGCAGCATTATGCGTTCAGGTAACCTCGGACGTTGAATTTATTAGCGGCAAATTGGACTGATTATCAGTGGTGGGAAGTAACGAAGTACAAGTACTTCGTTACTGTACTTAAGTACAATTTTCGTGTATCTGTACTTTACTTAAGTAGATTTAATAATGGGTACTTTCTACTTTTACTCCACTACATTTTACAGTAAGTATCTGTACTTTCTACTTCACTACATTTCTACAAAACTGTCGCGTTACTCGTTACATCCAAGTCGAGTTGCTCTTTTTTCCGTTAAAATGTTTAGTTCAGGTTCTTAAGGTGGCGCCGTAAAATCCGAGCAATAACGTGACTTACTGTCTGTTGTCACCCATCGCCTCCACCTTTACTCGCACGCGGAGCTCCAGACATGCGCAGTGGTTTCCTCTAATCGTCAGTAATATAATAGCGCTGCATAAATCATAAGATATGGCGACATGTAAAATAAGCAGCGCTTCGCTTTCACAGACGGTGGGGACTTCGTCCAACTTTTAGCGTCACTTAGAAGGAAAGCTTAAAGAAAGGTAAGATCTGTGGACGTGATGCTAGCAAAGCTAGCTGTACTGACTGAGACACGTTGCATCGACGATGAAAAAAAAGTTGTCACTCATGCGCTGAATTATTGTGTGGAGGTGTTGACTGAGGTGTCGCATATGGGACAACGCTGTGACCAAAGTCTGCATTGATATGACATTCAGGAACGATCCGATTCTTCTGGACGGATCTTTACTGATTAAATTTATTTTAGCTCTAAGTATTTAATATCTAGGTGTTTTATGGAAATGTGGATCTTTCAGATCAATTTGAGAAGCAATTTCGAAGGTAAAACTTAATGTTTTTGTGTCACGTAGCGCCGGGTGCTGGTCTTGACTTGGTCTTGGGTTTGTGGTCTTGACTACAACTCTGCTACTGGCTCCTTGGTTGCATGTTCTCCCCCACCCACTTTCTTTCCATCCCCTTTCTGTTGGATTTCTTTAGAAATAAAAGCCACTAGTGGCAAAAAAAGTGAAGTTTATGCTATGTTAGGACAGGACAGGAGACAAGATGTTTCCATCCCTGAAATTATGATGCATAGAATCACATATCTACGTCTAAACTATGTTACAGAGAGTAAACACAATAAAAACATGCTTTATCTGTGGTATTGTTCATTAAAATGGCACATTTATGATGTATTAAAATTGGATAAGATCGGTTCACTTAATGCTATTGTATTAGGGATTAGGTAATGCATTCAGCAAGTACTTTTACTTTTAATACTTAAGTATTTTTAAAAGCCAGTACTTTTTTAACTTTACTTAAGTAAAATGTTAATGTGGTACTTTTACTTGAGTACATTTTTGTCTGTGTATTTGTACTTTTACTTAAGTACATTTTTTGAGTACTTTCTCCACCACTGCTCACAGTCCTTTATTTTGTGCTATTTAACTCCTGGTTTAACAAACGGTTTTATCCTCCGATCCAGCAGATCAGGTGAGTCAGTCCTGTTTTACTGTTAGTTTTTATTCTGACACTTTCAGGTGTTTTGGATGTGGAGGGGAACGAAAACATTTAACATTTTGATCATGATTGCCGACCTATGAGTTAAAGTTGTAGCTTGTTCTTGTCTGTTGTTGAAAGGAGCTTATATGATTTAATGGATCGTTTTGTTGTCAGAGGAAAGTTGTTCGGAGGCTCATCATCACAAGAGACAAGGCAGGGATTGGTACTCTAAATAAATCAGAACAGTAAAATAGAAAGCTTTCAGAATATAAAACTACATTCAATTATTAGATGCATTCATTTGTAAATTATATTTGAGCACTTTTATTGGTGTTATGATTATTATGTCATGTTATATGGAAGCTATAAAAGAAAAATTACAACAATTTCCATTAGAATATTAATAAAAATAGATAAATTCAAATTTCATGAAAACTGATTCATCTCATTAGCTTAGTTTAGTAACATGTTTCAGAGTTTAGTCTTTATTTAGTTACAACCAGGAAGATCCATTTGTTGATGGTCCCTAACCAGCTGGTTGGGAACTGAGACGCTGTTATCCAGACAGTTCACAACTAGAGGGCGCAGTGACGCTACGGCTCTCAGCAGTTTTCCTTTGGATCACAGCAGCTGGTTTAAGCACTTCTTTCTCTGAAAAACATCATGTATGAAAATGAGATTGAAATTGTTTCTGGACTAAAATAAATCCGTCTGAGAAAATTAGATGCTTAAAAGTAGAAAAATCATTCCTGCCTCTAAACAGAAAGACTCCAGCTGGTCGACTGAGGAGATTTATCCAGGATCAGAAAGATCATTTCTACTTTCCTGATTTGAGAAACTGAGATATTTTCTGCTGACTGAAACTAATCAAACCTGATCTTATAGTTTCAGCTTTATGCTGGTTTTTGTTGGGGTTCGTCTTTATGGAAGTAAATATGTGTTTATATATTTTCATTATTAGTTATAATAAGTTTATTGTTGTTTTGTAATTAACATGTCTGTGTTCTCATTGAACACAGACATGTCCAAATTTTTTGAAGGGTAATATGGGAGAGTCATGAATAGTTTACTTTAAAAAAGAAACTCAATAAAAATCTTTCACTAATTACCAGATTTCAGATGTTTTTCCTCTTATAGTGAGAAAATTTTATTGAAAAGTTGCTTTAAAAATAAGGTTCAGCAAATGCAGTGAACGGAAACAATCCGTTTTACTGTTGCTGTTCTTGTTTATGACCACAGGGTGTCAGTAGTGATCTTTCTAAACAATTATTTTTCTTTTAATCACCAAGAGTCCAGTTCTTTTTCATATTGACTCATATTGTTCCTGATGTCCTGCTGCCTCTCCTCCTCCTCTTCCTCTCTCAGGATGAAGATGATCTCCCTGCTGCTCCTCATCCTCAGCTCATGTCTCTGTGGTCAGTCTCCATCTTGTCTTTGTGACAGAAAGCTCTCTAGATGGAGCTGAAAGACTCCCATGTTCCAGTTCTCAGTGTGTCTGCTCCTCTCTTTCCCTCTCTGTCTCCTCAGCAGCAACATTTGTAGTGAATGTGACCCAGAGCAGCTATGAGGCAGAGGAGAACCACAGCATCACTCTGGAGTGGACCTTCACCACCAGGCCTGAGCCCTACAGATTCATAAAGATCTCCTGTGACCTGATACATGAGAGAGAAGGGATCTCACATAACTTTGACCTGATTGAGTTAAGTAATGGAGTTGAGATTCCAGATTCTCAGCATGATCAGTTTTCAGGACGAGTCCAGAGTGACAAAGACGTCCTCAGAGAAGGATGAATCAGACTCCATGTGTCCAGACTGAGGACTGAAGACTCTGGTCTGTATCTGTGTGACGTGAAAACTGAAGATGGTTCTGGATCTGCAGAATGTCGACTCAACGTTACTGGTGAGTTGTTTGCTCAGAGCTTCTTTTTTTTCAGGCTGTTTTTTTATCCAGTGTTTGTTTTTTTTATTTCGTTTTTTTAGTAAAAAATAATCCACTTATTGTTAAATGTTTTAATTTCTCCTGATTCAAAGTCTTATGTCTGATTTCTTCACAGCAGGAATCAAACAACTTGGGAGAAAAAATGAACCTACAGCCTCAAATCCAGAAGTTGAACCCAAGATTGCAGATTGGATCACTGCTTTTGTGTTGCTGTTTCTGAATGTGATGCTTTTTCTCTCTTTTTACTTATTTACAATGTACTTCAAACAGGAGATATTTAGATTAATACTTTATTGATCTTCAAAGGTACACACACAGCTCTAGAGACTATGTGTCCATCATAACAGCCTCAGAGGCAGAGAGGACTTGCTGCAGCGTTCTTTAGCACATCTGGGCTGCAGCAATGTTTGTCTGCTCCTCAGGATGTCCACCAGCTGTAGCCGTTATCCTTCATAGCTCTGATCTTCAGCATTCTGTCTCTCTTCACCTCTCCATGTGGGGCCAGCTTCATCCCCACAACTGATTCAGCCTTTTTAATCAGTTTGTTGAGTCTGCTTAAGTCTTTCACCTTCATTGCAGCACACCACTGCATTGAAGATGGAAGTAGCCATTTAAGTCAAAAGTCAATTATTGTTACAAAATTAACAAAAAAAGAACATTTCTTCCTATGTCAGGAATAAGTTTAAATGTCTTTACATTTCTGAAGTTGCTGTTGAAACTTTCCTGAAATCTGCTGCTTGCTTTTATGCACTTTTGTACTTAAAGTGTAAATGTTGTTTATAAATGTTCATAGATGTAAATAATACCAACATATTGTAAATATGATGTGATTATAAATAGATTCTATTCTATTCTGTTCAAGTTAACATTAAAAAGTTAAGATGATAAAACAGAAATCCTTAGTGCTATGACACAGTTAGTAGATTATTTTTAAGTTGATTGTTGACATGCACTTCTTCCTGCCTTTTTAATGTGAAAATAAAAACTGTTTTTAAAAAACTCTTATTAATTTATGTTTTTAAAGTAAACCGTTTTTATTGATGAACTCAAGGAGTTTTTTGTTTCCAGTAGACAAAACTTTTGGTAAAATGAAACAATGAGAGAAAATTTTATAGAACATCTTTAAAAGAATGCAGAGCCGTTTGGTTTAATGCATATTGAGCGTCACTGTTTGTAAATCAAACACACTCAGTTTGTTGAAAATATGTCCACTCAATGAATGTGTTATTTTATGTTGGAGACTGGGAATGTTTTTCTGTTGCGTTCCCTCTGATCAGTTCATCCGGAATAATTGATACTGCAGCCTTTCTTATGGTGGCCACTGTACTCTCTGCTTAAATATAAGGTTATGTAAGGTTTTTCCATGAATTTTAATATCTTGTGAAATATCAGACGTTTTATATCTTTTTCTTTAGTATAGAAAGGCACCACAAACCTATGATATAAACATAAACTTTTCGTAAGTAGGAAAAAAATAAAAATTATCCTAATTTTGGACCATTTCTGAGTTATTATCAGGGGTATTAAGTCATATGATTGAGTCTCGGTTGTGTTTCTAAATGGTTTAAAGAGCTGCTTTCTGTGCCATTCCATCTGAGTCTTATCAGACATAAACATGCAGTAAATAAATACATTTTCAATCAGTTTTTTTGCACCAAAGCGTTAATAATAATAATTATTATTTTTGCGACGACCTTAAAATACGTAAATTTTAAACGGGCTCTATGCGCCCGCCACGTTTGGTGAGTTTTTGAATATGATAAAGCCCCCAAAAAGCCAATTCATTTGGGTGGCAGAATCGCAATAATAAACAGCACAATTTCAATAGGCCTTCGCAGCGCTTAGCTAAAAAGAATCCACGTCACGTGGATGGCTCCTCGCCCCGCCCGTTGTGGAGCAATCCCCCTTTTTGCTCTTTACGAAAGATCGAGACGCTCTTTTTTTTTAAAACCTGTCCTGCAGCTTTTAAACATAGTTTACTCGACGAAGTTATTAAAAAGTTACATTTAGAAGCATAAAGGGAAACTGCACGTTTCGACATAACTTCAGATCTCTGGTTCCAGCGTTTCCGGGTGAGTTTGTTGTAAACTTTCTCCGTTTTTTAGTCGCTCTGTCTCTGCCTTTCTCATGCAGGCTAACTTGTCTTTATCTTAACAAAAACCTCAGTGGAAATTCATGAATAGAATGTTTTGGCATTAGCCCTATGTGACATAGTTGCGTAATATCCACCTTATATTCTGCGGTGCATGAAAATAGCAGATTGATCGTTGATTATAGTTTAAACTGGAAAACATTTGCTGCTTTATTGTTGTTAGAAAGTAAGAAACATTCGCCATGATGGAAAAATGTTTTCCCGTATTCAGTTGGTGCAAACAGCCTAAAACTCGAACATGTTTTGTTTGTTTTTTTGAGTGTGTAAGGATTTATGTTGCATGTCTGTTATCGTGATTTACTTAAGATAAAACATTTGATATGTTTGCTGACATTTCCTCAATAGAAAATAATGAGTCAGAAAGTGAAACTTAATCGACATTTTATTTTTTGACGCCATTTTAAGAACGAGTGTTCACGTGTTTTAGCAATTCTCATTCTTTAAGGCCCATTTTTCCAACAAATACAACGTTTTGCTTTATCGTGCAAAATGCATATTTCTGTTGACCGACTCGCATCGACCAGGATCGCATTATGTGTTTGGACCCATTATGTCTCAGTCGATGCTTTATGTCAGGGGTGTCAAACGTGCGGGCCGGAACCGGCCCGCCGAACGATTTATTCCGGCCCGGGGCCTAAATGCATCATCATTATTCATGAAAAAACATATACTTCGTTTAATTGAAAATCTGCAGTTCCTATACTGTCCACGAGGGGCGCTGTGTTTTATTCAGAGCACACAACATGATGCAACACTGCAGCGGAACTAACAGCAGAT
>NW_006800775.1:81223-83086 GCF_000485575.1 Poecilia formosa | reverse complement strand
TATTATATTATATTATATTATATTATATTATATTATATTATATCAGAGAACTGACGACTCCTCCCTAAAAGACAGAGTTGTCATTTGGATTCAGTCTTGAGAAAACGAGTGTACTCTTTAGACTGAATCCGACTGATTCCTCAATCGAAGCAGGAAATTGTTATTTTTTTTCTACAAGCTCAGTACTTTATTCTTTACTATTTAACTCCTGGTTTAAGAGACGGTTTTATCCTCCGACCCAGTTGATCAGGTGAGTCAGTCCTGCTTTGGTCACTTTTTATTCTGACACTTTCTGCTGTTTTGGATGTTAAGGTGAACAAAACCATTTAACATTTTGATCATGATTGTCGTTGCTAATACACTAATATCTGTTACAATGGTAAAAACCTGAATTCATGTATGTACCAGCATAGGCGTAGGAAGCGGGGGGGACGCAACAGAGACACAATCAAAACTGTCAGATTACTGATTACCCCGCGATAATAACTCAGAAATAGTCCAAATAGTTTAGATGTATTTTTATTTCTTTCCTATTTACGGAAAGTTTCTGTTTATATCAAAAGTTTGTGGTGCCTTTTTATACCAAAGAAAAAGCTATAAAACGTCAGATATAGTGAGAGAACATGTGCAGGAATCTGAGCAGGACAAGAAGCAGAGTCCTGTGATGCCTGTTTTCCTTGAACTGTGGATTAAAACAACCAAAGAGCTGCATTTTGACTTTTTTGATCGTTTTAAACTGTAAGTCAGAAACCCGGTGCATCAGGTGACTGTTTGAGTTGGATCAACATTTTGTTTTGATCACTTTAAAGTCTTGAGTTTTTTTTTATTTTTGAGTTTGAGTTATTGACAAATAGTCACTACACCTTACATAACCTTATATTCAAGCAGAAAGTACGGCGGCCACCGTAAGAAAGGCTTACGGTATTCAGTTATGCCGCATGAACTGATCAGTAGTGGGAACGCAAAAGAAAAAAAAAAAAGAATCCACGTCACGTGGAGGGCTCAGTACTCCTCGCCCCGCCCCTGCAAGTACACTTCGCTGAAGTCCTTCTCTTGCCTTGCCCCCTCCATCAGCAGTTTTCTGGTTTTGAGTTATATAACATTGTGCTGGACCAACCCCCCTTTTTGCTCTTTACGAAATGCATATTTCTGTTGACCGACTCGCATCGACCAGGATCGCATTATGTGTTTGGACCCATTATGTCTCAGTCGATGCTTTATGTTGTTGCTCTTCGGATTTTGGAGCAGAACGAATGTTGATCCAGAAGAGGCCCGGAGTTTATTTTTACCACGACAGAGTCTGAGTTTATCTCTGTGTCCCTCAGCTCCACCTCCAGTTTTCCCTCATAATTAACTATGTTCAAAGTAATAACGGAGACATAAGCAAGGAGAGACTTTAACTAGGACCATCAGGGAGCCGACATTTTCCAGACAGTAGAACAGTACTATGTTTAGGCCCCTTGCTCAGCAAGCGGACATGGAGTTTTCTTCTTCTAACAGAATTTCCTCAGTATTAGTTTATCTAAATCCAGAGGTTCACAGGGCAGAAATTACATAATAATCTTAGTAAGACAACAGTTAGTAGGTTTTATCTGCAGATAATTCTCACATATATTAAATATGATGGGAACTGACAATAACATCTGAGCGCAAAACAGAAACTCACTTACCACACTTTCAAACCCACAACAGGTTTTTATACAGTCACGTCATGTTTAGGTTATTATGACTCATAGAAGCAACAAAGTGCCAATAATAATAATGTGTTTGACCATTAATTAAATTATTTTCTACCTGCTAGGTGTTATAGGTTGTGTAACATGAATGTGTTCAGCAACTATTCCACTAAAACATTTATTTCTT
>NW_006800775.1:80060-80746 GCF_000485575.1 Poecilia formosa | reverse complement strand
TAAACATAGAAACATTAAGTAAGGATACAGTTCTGTGTATTATGTAAAGCACTCATCTATGAGTCAACCATCTATGTTTGACTCACAACAGATGTTTGACTCATCTATGTGCTTTATTAAGATTATAACATCAGGTTCTTTCACACATTTGTTTTGCCTTTTTAGACTGATTCATATTTGTGTTTACAGCTGTGAATGGCTCAGGACAGAATGTCAAGCTGGAAGAAACTCCAAGTCCTGCTGGTGCTAACTGGGACTCTGGTTCTCTGTGCATCAGGTGAGGAACTGATTTCCAATTTAATAAGGAATTTGTCATATTTTCTGTGAAGAGGAAGTAAAATACTTAAAACAAATTTACACTGAATAGCTTAGAGGTTCAGGGTTTGCACCTCCTCCCTGTACATTTGTTGGTTTTCTACTCTGACTTCCTCCCACACTTCAAACACGTGGAGAAACACACTTATATCAAATTAATCAGCTGCTAGGTGGATTTTAGTTCAACCTTTTGTTGAACCAAAAGCCTTTCGGTTCAACAAAAGGTTTTGTTGAAAAAGCGAACAGAAGAATTGAGTCTTGCTGTGATCGAGTGTTTCTGAGGACTAAACCAGTTCCTGATCCTCCAGGCTTGTGTTGTGATTCCTTTTTCTGTCTCTTTGTGTCTTGCAGTTGTGAATGAAACTCTGGAA
>NW_006800775.1:77286-79134 GCF_000485575.1 Poecilia formosa | reverse complement strand
ATATTAAATTGAATGCAAATAACAAAGCAGGTTAATTTAGGCTCCGTCCACACAGAGACAAAAATGACATGTTTTTGTAAACGATCAGGAAAAAAATGTTTGTCCATCAGGATACAGCAGCACAGAAAACACTTCAGCTGAGCCAATCGGCGGCGCTGAAGCACTGAATGAGACAACAACAACAAGCAGCGCCATGTTTGTTATTTGTGACAGTGGGACAGTGCAGAATAAAAAAAGAAGCGGCTTTCAGGGCCACATGGAAACATGGAATCTGAAATGTATCCACTGCAGAACCCAGATTTAAAAATAACTTCTGCTCTCTCAAGATGCCAAATCCGTGTTGATGTACAGAGTCAACAACAAAGAAAACTTAAAATCATCTCAGTGTAGAAAAGGACCATAAACTGAAATTGAGTCACCAAAACACTGTAAGGTCCTAAAATTAAACCTTTTACACAATCAGCATGTCTGCTGACATAATCATCTAATCCAATTTAAACATCTTTTGGTTCACATTGAAGCTGGATGGTGTTTTTTAGATGGTTTCAACTGTTATTGTAATGATTGATGACACATTATCCATGTTACCATCCAATTATGATGCAAATTTAAAAAATTTGCAAAGAAAATCTGAATTAGACGTGTATCCATCAACTGCTTTGAAGCAAATCAATCAGGCCATGCAATGCGTAATTTCATCAGATTGTTAAAAAAGATGTAGTAAGATGTAGAAATTAGGGCTGTTGTAAACGAATATTTTAGTAATCGAGTAATCTATCGATTATTCTTACGATTAATCGAGTAATCGGATAAAANAACGCAGAGGAGCACTCGAACGTCACACTGACATGGATTCACCTTGTAAAAACTACGACTGACAGGCTGCACATCAATCTGAGGGTCATGGAGTTACAGAATAGTATTTATAAGTACGACAGCAGGTCTAGGCCTGAGCCGTACATAAACGATCAGTTCAGAGGTCGACTGCTGTGTGACCTCCAGCTGGTCGGGGAAGGACAGCTGCTGTGTGTCCTGACTGACCTGACACTCAACGACACAGGACGGTATCAGCTGTTCATTAATGGAGAAGGTCACAAGAAAAAATATCAGCTCACAGTGAGAGGTAAGCAGAACTTATTAAACTTCAAATTAATGTGAATGCAAATAACAAAGCAGGTTAATTTAGGCTCCATCCACACAGAGTCAAACATGCAGGGCCGTGCAGAGACCACTAAAGGGACAGGTGCTCAAAAAAAAAGGGCTCATCTAGCTGCATTCTGGAACAGAATATTAACAAAGCCTCTCAGCTTTCAGAGTTTAATAAACAATGATAAATAACAAATTTGTGAGATATACAGTCAAAGCTAAGGAAAATCTCTATATAGAGCCTATAACTATGCATATGTAAGATATTTTATTAGTAATTTGTTTCTGCAGGCCTATTTTGTTTTAGGAAAGTATTGCAATATTCAAACCCGCAATTTAGCAAGATATGTAAATCAGAGCTGGACCATGTGTCAGAAGAGGCCTTAGAAAATAATAATGGCAAAAAAAAAAAAGAAAAAAAAATTAACTAAAGGGCACTTGGGGGCAAGGAGCAAAAGGGGCAGGTGCTCAAGCACCCTCAGCCCCCCCCTCTGCACGTGCCTGCAAACAAGACACGTTTTTGTAAACGATCAGGAAAAATTGTTTGTCCGTCAGGATGCAGCACCACAGAAAACACTTCAGTTAGTTTGCTGAGCCAATCGGCGGCGCTGTAGCACTGAATGACAAAAACACCAAGCAGCGCCATGTTTGTTTGTGAAAGTGGGACAGTGCAGAATAAAAAAAGAAGCGGCTTTCAGGGCC
>NW_006800775.1:60992-75249 GCF_000485575.1 Poecilia formosa | reverse complement strand
TGACCAGATTTTACTCTGAGGATCAAAATGTAGTGGAAAAAACTTAACTTTAACATTTCAACAGAGAAAAATTGAACACAAAGGACTTTAAGCCACCAACTTTCCCGTTGAAGTTGAGATCTTGCACTTACTAACTTTATAAGTAGAGATGTTAGAATTGCTTTGTTTTAGCCATTTGTTTTGTTTTTGTTTGTTTGTTTTGTCTTTTAAACCAAAAATAAGTCAGTTTCATGCACTAAATGGGATCAATAACGGCTCAGTATTTTACTTACATCAGGTAAAATATGGAACCAGACACCGACTCCCTGAATAAGCTACCTCAGTGACTTATTGGGATAAAATATTTTAAAATTTGTGTGTGTAGTCACGTTTTTGTTTGGACTTTGTTTGTTTTTACTGTTAATGTGATGAACTACCTGAAATCCTTCTTCTGCAGGAACTTTATGTGACCAAGTTTCCTGAAACAGACACTTTGTCTCAAAATGAATTACCTCAATGTCTTTGTTGTAGCTATTTTATACGAATGTAAAGCATTTGACTGAAGAAAGTCATTAAGTTCTTTGGTCTGATTTAAAGTATCTCCAGTTATTTGAGCTTCCTTTGGCCAGAAGACTAAAATAGTTCCCATTATATCATATTTGTAACTGAAAGCTAAAGTTTTATATTGTGCCTTAAATGTGTAAAGGTGGTTATTGACAGCAATCTCTGTCTATATAAGCGAACCGTTTCCCCCTAGTGGCCAGTCAGTAGCAGAATCAGTGAACAAATGAAGCTTATTCTCAAAATTGAACACAGATAGAGAAATAGATCTAATAGTCGTGTTGGTGAAGTGAAAGAGCTGCTCTCTGTGGCTTTATAGGAAAGAAAGATTTAAAGAAAGTATTAATTAACCAGGCTGCCTGGTTTTGAAGCAGTAAATGGGATGGGCCAAATCCCAAACTCCAAGTTCAGTTTTTCCTTTGAGTAAAAGACAAAAAACCCAGAAAGCAGCCAGTATTTTTTCTGATAGAGGTGAGGTGAAGGTGCCTGTGTCAAAGAACATGAGGCTCAAATGAGTTTATATGCAGAACATCCCATCATTTCTAGTCCTCCTTGTTTATAATCTGTATCTTACTGAACTGATGAATGAACCAGAGATGTTACAGTTTCTGTTAACATTATGTTGAATTTACCAAAGATCAAACCTTTGTTTTTTTTCTTAGAGTTTTCAGTTTCAGAAAGAAAATCCAAAATAACTTGAGAAAGTTTGTTAAAATACCAAAGGATAAAAGTAATTTTATGTGTATTTTTATAGATTATTTTTTAGTTAGAACCTGATGGATAAGAGAATCTATAACATATCAAAAATATGTAACAGATGATCTACTGTATGTTCATCTTCAAATCAGCTGACAGTAACATTATCTTGATGTTTATCATATTTTATATCCATTTTTAGTTTTATGTTTAATCTCCAAGAGGCAGTTTTAACACGAAACCAGCAGCTTTCAGCCTGAAGCCTCCAGGAGAAAATGACATATTTGTCTCATGGAATAATAACATTGAATTATGATTTTAACTCATAATATGTTGAGTGTTTTCAGGTTCAATGTGCAGATTTAGTAACGGTCCTAGAAACTCTGTACTGTTTTCATTTCCAGTCCAAAGTGTTTGGATTAACTTGTCGATTACAAAGTGCCTTCCTTTGTGCAGCTCTCCTGCTCTGATATACTTGAGTCTGAAACTTGTTGCAATAAACAACAGGTGCTGGAAAATACTGTATCCCCCATTGTTGAAAAAGGGGTGCAGGTTGGATCCCCCAACCCCCACTGTTTTTTTTTGTTTGTTTGTTTTTTTTTTCTGCCGATTTGAAGGGTAGCTCTTTGACTCGGCGGGAAATTTTATGTTTTTGTAATGTTTTTGATTGTTTATTCAATGTTGCATGTGTTTTTGTGTTTAATGATGTAAAACACTTTGAAATGCCTTGCTGCTGAAATATGCTATACAAATCAAATTAGATTATATTTTTGAAAACATCAAGTGTTAAAAAGCTCAGTTGAAACAGCATTAAGGTCATTATGGAATGAAAACTGATGTGATAAATTTTACTAATGTGAATAAAATATTTCTCTTTGTTAATTGTCTTAAATTAAGTATCTTTAATGATCTAAAAGAAAAGAAATAACTTGTAAATCAACCAGCTCATTTAGGTTTGCTCACATGGAGCCATGTTGGTTCTTATTGCCATGGTAACGGTGTTTTTTCTCATTTTGTTCTCATTTCTGTGGTCACTCCAGGTAAAACCTGTTTTCAGTGATTTACATTCAGTTTTTGAAGATCGAAGTTTGAAAAATGCTTCAAGAGTTTCTGTCCAACTAGTTTTAGCTTTTGTTCATTTCTGTTTAGTGAAAATATTTTCACTAATGTATTTTTATTCCCGTTCTTTCATACATTCATTTATTTGTTTATTTCTTTCTTTAAAAATCATCTTTTATCCCTCCGGTACCTTCAGAGAATAAGATCCAACAATCTAAGATCAGCTACGTTTTCTGACCTTTTGTTGTTTTTCTGATGCTGCTGTTTCTTTTATTTCCTCTGTTTTTGACCTGTATCTGTTTGTTAGAAATAAATCATTTAAAACATAAAGAAGAGTTGGTTTTATTGAAAACTATTTCATGTTGTTTCCTGCCTGATTATTTTACATGTAAAGTGAAGTGAAGATCACTGAGTGAAGCATCAGGATGAAGCTGCTGATCAACTGATCAGATCAATATTTAATAATCAGAAATAAACACATTTCATTAAAGGAAACATTTTAAATCTGTGTTTTTACATCAGAACTGAATAAAGACAGAAAGGAGAAAAACTAACTTTGACTGCTGAGCAGCTTTTAGTCAGAGCTTAGAGCGCCACCATGTGGACAAAACGAGCTTCTAAGTTGTGATTTTCACATGTTTTAGGTTCAGATGCAGAGTTTAGAAACTGACTTTGTTCCTTTGAGCAAATTAAACTTTAGAACAAATAAACTGGAAAAGATCAGATTCTGTTTACTGATTCTGACATTTTCTACCATTTATATCTGATTAAACAATAAATGTGTTTATGTGCAGATTATTGTTGCCCAAACTGAGGCTCAGGTTCAGTTTATGGTCCATGAAATGATTTTGTTTGGCTCTTTATTAAATGATGGTTTAAATCTGCTGCAGTAACTCGAATATTAGATTATTTTACAGATTTTCACTGAAAACTAGAATAAAATAAAACTGAGAAAAGATGAAACTGAACTGGATTAAATAACTTTAGAGTTTTGATTGATTTTCTTAAAATAACCTGAGTCGAAATAACTTTTATAATTGAAGTTTATTTTCATGATTAAATTTTTAAAAATGCCAGAGAAAAATCGAAACCATAAGACCTAAAACATTTTATGTTGTCTTATTTAGAGTGTTTTGGCATTTATTTACAACTATTAATAAATACATTTATTGCAACATCTATTAAAAGACGAGAATAAAAAACTGAAAAAGGGGGGGGAGCAGCAAATTTCAGTGGAATGTTTAAACAAAACTTAAATCATTTTTAAAATCAAACCTGACAGAAATATTTCTACATTATTCCTTTAACCAATAATAGACTTTTAATAAATAAAGTTTCATGTTTTTATTTCATTTTTAGCCTTTTATATTAGTTTTCAGAGTCCAGCTCTTGTTTCTCTCAGAAACTCAACATCTGAGTTCAAACAGATTTCCACTTTAGTTTGGTTTTAAAAAATATGACACTGATATAAAACATAAATAATGACAGTAAGAGTTAAAAGTCCCGGTGAAACATGAACACCGATTCTTCCTCGACTGTCTGGTTGTAGATTCTCAGTCGGAGGTTGAAGCTGATCAGCAGCTGCTGGAGAGAAAAGGAGAAACTTCAGTTCAGACCTGGAATCAGATGGATGTCAGCAAGAAACAGAAGCAGGACGACAGATTTTACCAGAAACGTTGAGTCGACATCTTCCAGAGTTGAATCCATCTTCAGTTTTCACGTCACACAGATACAGACCAGAGTCTTCAGTCCTCAGTCTGGACACATGGAGTCTGATTCGTCCTTCTCTGAGGACGTCTTTGTCCATTTGAACTCGTCCTGAAAACTGTGGATGCTGAGACTTTGAATTCTCAACTCCATTATTTACTTCGATCAGGACTAAATCTGTCAGGTCACAGATGATCTTTATGTATTTGTAGGATCCCTGAGTCCTGGTGGTGAAGGTCCACTCCAGAGTGATGCTGTGGTTCTCCTCTGCCTCATAGCTGCTCTGGGTCACATTCACTACAAATGTTGCTGCTGAGGAGACAGAGAGGGAAAGAGAGGAGCAGACACACTGAGAACTGGAACATGGGAGTCTTTCAGCTCCATCTAGAGAGCTTTCTGTCACAAAGACAAGATGGAGACTGACCACAGAGACATGAGCTGAGGATGAGGAGCAGCAGGGAGATCATCTTCATCCTGAGAGAGGAAGAGGAGGAGGAGAGGCAGCAGGACATCAGGAACAACATCACTAACAATATCAAATAAAGTTTACCAAGTCAATCATTGTAACAACATCAATGAAGAAATAATATTTCTGTCTAAAGACATCAGGACTAATTTTAAATGTCCTTTTATTTCTAAAGTTGCTGTTAAAACTTTCCTGAAATCTGCTGCTTGTTTTTATGCACTTTCCTACTTAAAGTGTAAATGTTGAATGTTCATAGTTGTAAATAATGCCAACATTTTGTAAATATGATGTGAATATAAATAGATTCCTTCATTCATTGGTTTAGGGTTTTTCTGATATATTTTTATATAATCATGGAAATAAATATTTTCACTTCTAAATCTGAGTTTTAATTCTTCACATTTTCTTAAAATTGTACAATAGATTCATCCAGGCCAGTTTAGAGTTTCTAAAGTTTAATTTGCTCAAAGGAACAAAGTCAGTTTCAGTGATTTAACCTCTGCAGCTGAACCTGAAACATGTGAAGAGACACAATCTGCCTGGAAACGAGGAAAACTCTGAGATCAGAGGAGAATCACTGAGTGGAAACGAGTCTGGATGGAAAAAAGTCTTTATGCCATCAGTTTGGAGCAAATGTCAGAGTTTCTGATTCTTTAGTTGTTTATCCTGAACATCTTTACTGAACGTCTCTGATGATTCAGTCACATTTAATCACAGGCTGACCTGAACATCCAACATTTATTAACTCTTTAATTCCTCATCCTGGATCCAGATGTTGAAGCTGAAGCTGCTTTGATTGGAGGAGAAATCATCAGAAGAAGAAGACGGAGGATATAAAGTTTGATGTGAAGCTGTAGAGAAACACAGAGGAAGAGGAGGAGCTGCTGAGCTCAGGTGGAGGCTGAATAAAATCTGGAGACATTTTAGAAACAAACATCAATCAGATGTTTATAATCCACCAGATGAACCGCCTTCATCCTTCAGCTTCTTTGTTATCAACAGGATCTGAAACGTCCTGTTTCAACTTAGAAGCTGAAATGTGTGTTTTGTCCACATGGTGGCGCTCTAAGCTCTGACTAAAAGCTGCTCAGCAGTGAAAGTTTGTTTTTCTCCTTTCTGTCTTTATTCAGTTCTGATGTGAAAACAGATTTAAAATGTTTCCTTTAATGAAATGAGTTTATTTCTGGTTATTAAATATTGATCTGATCAGTTGATCAGCAGCTTCATCCTGATGCTTCACTCAGTGATCTTCACTTTACATGAAACAGAATCAGGAAACAACATGAAATAGTTTAGTAACTTTTCTGGTTTTAATAGATTTTTTTAGTGCATTAATTGAGGATCTTTTATCAGATTCTATGTTTCTACTTCCTGTTTATTTATTTAACTTTACAGATAAAGATCCAACTGAGAGAAAAGTTTGAAAAACAGAAAACAAAGAGCAACAAGCAAAAGTTTAATTTTTTATTAGCTCAGCAACAAAATATCAATATACAGAAATTAAATTATTATTGAAAATAGTTTAAATGTTGATGTGATCAGTAATTCGACAATCCCATTAGGACTGAAGACACAAACTTACGGAAATAAATTCTAAACCTGAGAAAAACAAAGTTTATATTGTCTGGAAGGAATAAATTACAATTTAATGTGGAAATTATAACTGAAAATAAACATATATAGTATATTCTTGGTGTAATCTTAAACCACAAAATCTCATATAAACTATATAATATTTACTGCAGTTCTTGGAAAAATAAGACATATTTTAGATCTGAAATTCCTGCATATTCTGTATTTATTCTACTTTGCATAGATCTGGGAATAAAAGCTACAAAAATACTCTGCAGCCGATAATCACACTTCAGAAAAAGCAATAAGAATACAATAAGATTGAAAACACTTTTTACAAAATTGTGTGCAACAAAATTTCCTTTAGAAATAAACCCAAAAGATAATGTTCAGACATGATCTACTACGCAAAAATATTCAAGGATAATTCGATTCGCAGAAAGAGAAAGAGGGCACAATGTTAGGATATAACAACATTTTATACAGATATAACTATTTTAAACAGTTATAGATTAAATAAAAAAACAAAAATAATATATCATAGTCTTAGATTTTATGTATACCCATAAATGTTTTAATTCGATGGTATGTTTAAAAGTAAAAACAGTGTAGACTTCTCATTCTTTTTGTACAAATTAAAGTATTAAAATTATTAATTCTTAAGCTGCAAAACCTTTTTTGTGCATAAATGTTTAATAAATGTGTTCCTGCTTCTTTAAACTGATTTGTTCAAAACACAGAAATTCACTTTCTCTGCATCAAGATATCAACTGTAACAGCTGCAGAAACCAAACTGAGGTCAACTGGATCAGTGACCCCAACCTGGTCCTCAAAGTCCTGCAGCTTTAGGACATAAATGATCCAGTGATTAAAACTCCTGCAGAACCTGATGGGCTGCAGAGGAAATAATACAATTATTACAATCATTAGAGCTGAAGGTCATTTTAAATCATGGAGGACGTTGGACCCTGAGGATGAAGGTTGGGGATCTGAACTGGATCAACCACAACCCTCACTGTGGGTCTGGTGATCTGTTCATCTTCTGCTTCATTAGATAAAGACGAAGAACCAACCCAGTAACCAGTGGAACCATCAGAACGGCTCCAACAATCAGTCCAACATGTTTGTTTCTGCTTCCATCTTCTTTTCTTCCCTCCTTGTTTTCTGTCAAACAGAATCAGAGCTGAAGGTCAGAATCCATTTCTCTTCATCTGCTGCTCTCAGACCAGCTGCTTCTGCAGCAGCTTTAGAAACACAAACATCTGGGCTGACAGCTTCACTGCAGAACCAGAACCACATCTGGCCTTAAAGGGATATTCCCCCTAGATTAGCCACAGAGACTCTGGAGACATTTTACCTTTAAGAAGATTCACTGATTGAACATTAAACCACTTTATGCAGCTTCCTTCTTTCACTGGAACATAGAAACCATGAAAACTCACCAGTAGGAGGCGCCACGTCCAGGAAGACGGTCCAGATGGGGTCAGAGGTCAAAGTGCGTCTCTTCCTGCCGGTTGCTTCTCTCTGGAAAACCCGACACTCGTATGTTCCCGTGTCGTTGGTCGTCACGTTGCTCAGAAGCAAAGACACGTCTCCGTCCTCCATCCGTCTGTCCTGCAGCTCCACCCGCTTCCTAAAAGATGGATGCTGGTTCTCTGGGTCCGGCTGCTCGTCTCTGAACAGGAGGACATATTCTGGTTCCAGGTCCGGTCGGGTCCACTTCACAAACACAGCAGGTTTGTTGTTGGGGAGTCGGCATGGCAGAGAGACGATCTGTCCAGGAACAGCTGAGATGTTTTTATGGACTACAGAGAAACAGAGCAGAAAGGTCAGAGGTCAGAGTGACCCGGTCCACTTCCAGGAGCAGAGACCAAGGAGAGACACTGGACTCTGACCTGGACTGGATCAATGGATCTAACAAGGATTATTGGTGATTTATTGATAAATGTGTTTTATTCAGTTGCTTTAAGGTTTAATCATCTTAATATTTTTATACGTTCTAATATTGGTAAAGATTTCTTTAGAAAATCTTTCTATTCATATTCAGAGTGAGATGCTGAGAGTTAATCTGCTTTTGGTTCTCAGTTTATCAGCAGGAGATCCTTCCTACAACATCTGAGGAGCAGCTAAGAAAAAAACCCCAATCCTGACAAACAGGCTGGTCTGAGACCAGTAAGAAACCAGTAAAAAATCACCTCTAAAATGAGCAGGTAGTGCAGAGACTTTGGTTTCTTATGGAAGCAAATCCAATCAGAATCTTATTTTAGTCATCAGATGACACTTTAAAGTAACACACTTCCACTTGAACTCATAACGCTATGCAGATAGGAAACCACAGGGAGGAAACGCGCGGCTGAATTCTCAGAATGAAGTGGAAGACCAAAAAAGAGCCAATCACAGTTACTGAAAGAAAGTTTGTGGGTTTCTCAAAAACGTTTGTTGTGGTTTGAAGACAGCAGGTGAATCTTCAGTTCTAGTTTAACTTTCTTCAAATGTTTTACAGTCTTCATGTTTTCATTATTTCAGCAACGTTTTCATTACCATCAACTTCCTCAGCCCAGTAATCTGTTTTCTCTCTTCTCTCAGTGGTGAGGAATCTGTCAGCAGTTTGACTTTTATTCTACATCTTATTCTACTTTTGATCAACTCTGGTTAATAATCTGACAAAAACTGAACTTAATGATGTTAAAGAGAGATTTTTTAATGCACATGTCATGTTAGACCTTAACTTTATGAATAAATGTTTTCTTCATGACCATAAAACTATATTTTGTTCCTATTAATACAACAAAGATTTCAAACATCTTAGAGATTAAAAGCTGATCAAAGGAAATCCTTATTTCTTAAAAGGAAAAAAAAACTACTAATGAGTCAAAGCCTCATTTGGATGCAAACTTCAATTTTGTCCACTGGACAAAAAACTGAAGAAATAAAAATGAGTGAACTATGTTCAAATCATTTGGAATGGTTTCTTACTATGCAGTGGAAATTAAGCACAAAAATCTTCAAAATATCTCTATCATTAAAAAATCTTGTTTTGATCAACTGGAGTCACATAGTAACTATAATCTCTGTTAGATTTGTCCTGAAAAGACAGTAAAGACTCAACTGTACCTGTCAGTGAAAAACATCCAGAAAGAAAAGAAAGAAAGATCAAAAACTGAAGAACAGCCATGAAGACGGAGGATCAGCCCGGCTGACAGGAGTTTACTGACACATTAGTGTCAGTAGACACTGTAGTCAGTGCACACCACCCCTCCCCTCCCGTAGTCCGCACTGACATCAGTGCGCCGGCGTGGTAGCACCACGGAAGACGCAGCGGCGGTAGCCCCGAAGGTAGGCACGAAAGGCGTCATCTGGTACTATGGCAAGCCGTTTTAACATAAATTCGGTTTTGTCTGACTATCCGTAATGGGCTCTTTGCACCTCAGCTTCCGCGTTCGGGGTAAAGCGGCTCGATTGTTTCCGATCCAATACAAATATCATTTACATTAGGTGCTTGCAGTGCTTGGCCAAGGTTTGTACATCGATCCGAAGCCCCAACAAGTCAGCTGGAGAAAGGTTTTAAGATGTTCGCCTCGTTATACATTCACTGACACGAAGGTGAGTTTTACTTAAACTTTGTGGCTAACGTTAACCTTAGCTTATGCTAGTAGGCAATATTCTCGGACATTGTTCTTGTAAAATGTGCTATTTAAGTATCTAAACATTCTAACGGACAATGTTTTTACCTAATTTTCAAGTATATTATGTGTGTTTATTGTCGTTAGTGTCACAGACTAACGGGGAGGTTACGGTTCAGGCTTTTTACTTCCGAAGCCTGACGGAGCTCAACAAGCCTCATAGCTTGACAGTAGCGCAGCTCTGGTGTCAGAGATCTGGTTCAGCTGTTCAGGTTCAAAGTTGCTGCTTTTAGAAAAATATGACCGTGTTGCTTCATGTCTCCATGTTATTTCGTTTTATTACCTTTGCATGTTTCTTGTGAAGAGCTCAGATAGGACGGTGTTTACAGCAGTATGTACAGGCGGATCAGTCGCTCGGCTGTCTGGCTCTGGTCTGCTCTCTGGTTCCCATAAACTCTTTCAGGCTGAATATAGAAGTGATTCCATGGAAATAACTCAGGGAGGCTCCTTTATTTACCATACGTATCTCCGGTAGTTTTAGGCTGATCCGGAGTGAAGTGAAGGCTGCAAACTTTGCTGTGCGGCGTTAGCTGGTAGCGACAGATATTTACAAGCCATCTTCTTAATTCAGGATCGCTTGGAAATTAACGAAAACTTAAAAGCCCATTATATTAGGAAGACAACAATGTTAATAGTATTGTTTTTTTGCATCTGAAATACGACTTAGTCTTTTCTACCAGTCATGGTAACTCAAAGCGGAAAAAAGTGAGCCGCATTAGCTCCTGGAGATGTGACGTCAACGCCTTAGGTGCAAAGAGCCCATTACATTAAAGATATCTAAAACTACATTTTGACTATCCGGAATTGTAATTTAGGATATCTACATTTACATTCTGATTAGTAAGAATAATAATTTGAGATATCTTTAATTATATTTTGACGAGTCAAAATTCCTTCAAAATATCTCAAATATAGTCAAAATTAAATTTTTAGATGTCTGAATTAAGATTGACATGAAGCCCCTTTGTGGTGTCCAAACAGTTGCCTGCAGAATTGTATGTTTCCTGCACAAAATTGTCAGTAAATGCCACAAATTATAAAGAGCTTGAACAATGTTGGAAATGCGGAGATGGCAGAACTTCATAAACTAAAAGACTGCTTCTGACATCTGCAAAGAATTTCCTTTTTATTCATTTCCAACGAACCAAATGCACTTAAAACAGCTTTGAAAAGCTAAAATTGCTGTTGTCAAAGAATTTTCAACATGAAAGTGGCTCATTTTCAAACATCTTTTTTCATTTTCTCTATTTTTCATTGTTTTATTAAACTTTCAAATTGCTACGTAAGTCAGGGACGTTTTGACTTGACAGAATACTAATTCAAGATATCAGCAATGTTATTCTGACTAGTCGGAATGTAAATTTAAGATCTTAAATAGAAAAACTGTGTAATTGAAGATATCTCTAATTTATTTAGAGATTTCTGAAAATGAATTTTGACTAGTGAGAATTACAATTCAAGATATCTTTAATAAAGTTTTGTATAGTAATTATTTGCTTTTAAGATATCTATAATTTAGTTTTCACTAGTCAAAACTAATTCTATCCAAAAATACATGTAAGACATCTTGAATTATGGAGTCATTAGAGATATTTTTAATAGACTTATGACTAGTCAAAACTAAAATCGAGATATCTGGAATTTACTTTATGACTTGGCATAAATTAACTGTAGATATCAGGAATGTGTATTTCAGATGGCCAGTAATTCATTTTAGATATCGTGAATTGAAATCTCCATATAAGTTGATGGTAAATCTGACGTCATTTCATCAAGTCAAATATAATTAGGGATATCCTAAATTACTAAAACATCTAGTCATAAAACAATTTGAGGTATCTGTAATGTAAGGGCGGTAAAGCCGAATTTATGTTAAAACGGCTTGCCATAAACTGTCATTTCCTGGTAGAAACTTTTTCTGCCTCTGAACCTTCGTGATACTTCAGGGTTGAAAGCTTATAATTTCAGAAACAGTTTCCTTATAAATTATAAACAAATTAAACATTTTCTGATTGTGAAATATGAAACACATTTCGTCGTTATAAACATATTGACACGTGAAGAATTTTAGGAAACTGCGTTGAATCTTCCTGCTTTAAAAGCTGTTACTGTTACATTAGCTGCCATAATAATATACATAATGACTGACTTTTATATTTCATTCATCTGTTGAAAGAAACGAAGCTGTGAACGTAAAAAGGACTGACGGTGTCGCCACAGCTGCGCTTTGCGCCTCCAAATGCGGAACCAGGACACGACGGTGGCAAAACGAACCTTGTCTGAGTTTTAGACGAATGAGGCAGATTGGAAAACCGCGTTTAATACTAATAATAGGAGACAGAAAACATTCAGGTACCAGAAGGTTCAGAAAGGAAAACAAGTTACAGAAGATCAAATGTTATTTTTACAGATACAACTGGGAAATACACAACTTTAGGATTCAATTGTGTGTTTATTCACAAGAAACGTGTACTTAAGTTAAATGTTTCATTCAAATAAAATATAAAATATAATAAATGTGGTGGGATGGCGTTCCACCCTCCCCCACTCTGTGTACCGGGTGCAGCAGGAAGCGCACCATTTATTGGTGGGCGGGCCGTTGCAAGGTGCATGCTGCGGTCTGCGGCTACATGTCGGCTTGTGGGTTTGGTCGACTCGTCTGCGATCGTAAGTGCCAGTTTTGCTATCCGTGGCTGGGATCATGGTTGGTTTTTGGGTGCTACACTTATCGTGCGTTTCTGCAGTGTTGCTCTGATGGCGTTGCCGGCTGCAGCTGGTGGTTGCTGTGGCGGGCGGCTTCAATCTGGTCCTCACCTGCTGATCCGCTCCCTCCCGGGTTAGGCTGTTTCCACCCCTGGGTAAGCTACCTGCTGTTTAGCTTTTGATTTCTTTTATCTGGATCCACCATTAATGGGTTTTCTGTTTCAGGCAACTGATTGTGTGTGGAGCTGCAGCGCTTTGGACTCTCTGCTGTCTTGTCTTGTTTGGGCCGCTCTCAACTAAGCTTGTTGCTGTGTGGGCGGGGCATTACTCTTCTGGCCTTTTCCAAGGGCATTTGGAACTGGATGACGACAAAGATTTGTTCCATTGTTTGAAGTGTTTTCTTTTACCGTTTGTATTTGTTTGTATTTACTAATTTGTGTTTATTTTCTTTTGCATTGCATGTTTTTATTTCTTTTGGAATAATTGCTTCTGTCCGTCCTTTACCTTATGCGTTCCTTTGTTCCAGGGACTGAATAGTAGGCCTGAAGCCTCGTTTTTAAAAAGAAATGTTTTAAAGAAATTGTCTAATAAAATATTGTGCACTGCTAAGTCTGTATTCGGGTGCGTCTTGTTACTTTTTAAAAAAAGATCTCCACCTGCTGGTCACATAAACTTACTCGGATATTTTGTCTTCTTTAGGCGTCAACACTTTCTTGCTTCAACAACCTGATGTGTCCTTCGGGTTTTCCTCCATAACGTTGCTGCTGATCTTTTAAGGAACAGTTCAGGTCTAAATTAAAGATTTATCTTATTCTCTCTGTGCCTAGATAGACACGGTAAAGGTGTCAAAACGAAGACTGTTTGCTATTTTCACCACAATCTAGCATTATGTGTTCCAGCAGAGAGCTGCTGAAGCAACCTGCCTGGTTTCAGTTTCATATTTGTTTTGGTTGTGGAGGGAGAGGAGTTGAGAGTCAACACAGTCATATTGAAGAGCAGGGAGCACGGCATGACATCAGATCCAACATCACTCACAATACAAACTACAGTCTGACTTTTAGATTCATCAGATAGAAACTCCTGAACTTTGTAGCTAATTTCTATGATAATTAAAATCTGTTATGCAGAAGATAAAACAATGTATCACTGCCTCCTAGCGGCCGTAAATAAATACAGAAGCAGATCTCATGTACAGGTGCTGGTCAAAAAATTAGAATATTGTGATAAAGTTCATTATTTTCCATAATGTCATGATAAAAATTAAATTGTCATATATTTTAGATTCATTGCACACCAACTGAAATATTTCAGGTCTTTTATTGTTTTAATTTTGATGATTTTGGCAAACAGCTCATGAAAACCCAAAATCCCTGTCTCAAAAAATTAGAATATTATGCAATAAAAATAATCATCTGAATCAACAAAGTAACTCTAAACACCTGAAAAAGATTCCTGAGGCCTTTAAAAACTCCCAGCCTGGTTCATTACTCAAAGCCGCAATCATGGGTCAGACTGCTGACCTGACTGCTGTCCAGAAGGCCATCACTGACATCCTCAAGCAAGAGGGTGAGAAACAGACATTTCTGAACGAATCGGCTGTTTGCAGAGTGTTATATCAAGGCACTCTGCAAAGTGCCTACCAATTGTGTCCTACCAATTAGAGGGTTCCCTCAGTGGGAAGTCAGTAGGAAGGAAAAAGTGTGGCAGAAAACGCTACACAACGAGAAGAGGTGACCGGACCCTGAGGAAGATTGTGGAGAAGGGCCAGTTTCTGAATGTTCAATAAACGACAAAATTGTACTAATTATCTTGTTCGTCTGCGAGTATGTCA
>NW_006800775.1:45324-60982 GCF_000485575.1 Poecilia formosa | reverse complement strand
TATTTTGTCAAACAACTCATGAAAACCCAAATTACCTGTCCTAAAAAAATAGAATATTATGATAAGGTTCTCTGAACGAGCAATAAAAATAATCATCTGAATCAACAAAGTAACTCTAAACACCTGAAAAAGATTCCTGAGGCCTTTAAAAACTCCCAGCCTGGTTCATTACTCAAAACCGCAATCATGGGTCAGACTGCTGACCTGACTGCTGTCCAGAAGGCCATCACTGACATCCTCAAGGGTGAGAAACAGAAATTTCTGAACGAATCGGCTGTTTGCAGAGTGTTATATCAAGGCACCTCAGTGGGAAGTCAGTAGGAAGGAAAAAGTGTGGCAGAAAACGCTACACAACGAGAAGAGGTGACCGGACCCTGAGGAAGATTGTGGAGAAGGGCCGAATTAAACTGAAATATTTCAGTTTAATTCTGTGCTATTGAACTCCTGGTTTAACAGACGGTTTTATCATCCGATCCAGTTGATCAGGTGAGTCAGTCCTGTTTTGGTCACTTTTTATTCTGACACTTTCTGCTGTTTTGGATGTGGAGGGGAACAAAACATTTAACATTTTGATCATGATTGTCGTTACACTAATACCTGTAACAACGGTAAAAACCTGAGTACCAGAATTTAAACTCATTTTATTAGAAGGATAATAAATATGGAAAAGGCATAGTTACTCTATAATAGTTTACTCTATAATATAAACTCAACATCTTTCACTAATTACCAGGTTTCTGATGTTTTTTCCTCTCTAATTATAGCAAATCGATTTTATTTAAAAGTTGCTTTAAAAACAAATGTTCAGCAAATGCAGTGAACGGAAATAATCCCTATTTTACTTCTGCCATACCGGTTCATGACCACAAGGCGGCAGTAGTGATCTTTACATTTGTTTTTGTAAAAAGTTTATGGATGTAAATGTTGAGGTTTCATTTCATAACCATTAATTCTTCAACATGTCCAAAGTTTTCTCAGTGTTTCAACTCAAATCTTCTCATGAGTTTTATTTCTGATCACATGATTTTTCTGTAGTTTTTATCAATAAACAGAAACTGAACTTTCATTAAAACCTGTTTGTTTTTCCACCAGCTGTGTCTCCATCTTGTTCTCCCTGAATGAATCTCTCTCTGTTTGCTTGTTTCCTCTTAATGTCTCATCATGACTCCATCGTCTCCTCATTGGTTTCTGGATCCTGTGGTCAGGAAGCAGCAGCTGCTGCTCTCAGCCTCCTGAAACATCCTGAAGCTCAGCTGCTGATCTCTGATCAGCTCAGCATCCTGAAGCCTTCAGATCAGGAGTTTCTCTGCTGGTCCTGATGCTGCAGACGCTCTCAGACCAGCAGAGGCTGAACCTCACAGTCCTTCAGACCCAGAGGTCGGCATGGAAACCAGCTGATAAAGCTAAACACAGAAACATCGCTCTGCTTTTACAGGCTGATGAAGTCAGAGAGGGAGGAGAAAAACTGAGAAGGAAAACTTTAAGGAAGGAGACAAAATACTTGGTAGATCTGGATTTACTAAATTTTTAAATGTTTTAAAAAATTATCTAATCAAGTTGCAGTTTGAGGAACTTTGCTCTCATTTTGGATGAAACATTTTCTCTTTCTGTAATTTACTCTCATGTTACAATTCAGATAAATCAGCAAAAAACTGTTTGGGTGAAAAAAGAAAAAGTTTTGAATGTGTCCAGAATCTTCATTTTATTCATATTTTTACAAACAAACAAAATAAAGTTTAGATTTCTGACCTTTATGATGAATTCAAAGAAACGTTTCCAAGTTGAAAATATTTCCTTCATGTTTTTCTGTAACTTTAATGTCAGTAAATCAATAAACTGATTGTAAACATCTGTCTGTGTGAACTTGTGGAGTTTTAAAGGTAAATCTCTTCAAAAAAGTCTGTAAGAATCTCAGAGCAGCTGGAAAATATTCATAATGTGAAAAAATGTTAAAAGAGGTTAAGAAGTAAAGATATAGAAATATTTGCTGATATTTTTATCACAGGAGAAAATTACAAAAATATTAATAAATGAGTAATTAATGTTTTAATCTCGACACAGGTGGTCATGTTATGAGCTGATAGTCTGTTGGATTATAAAAACTGATATTATTATTATAAAGCTTCTGTGATGATGCTTAAAATGATCAAAAACACCAGAATTAATCATTTAAATAACAGAAGTTTTATAAAGCAGCAAAAGTTCTACAAAAAAAACTGATCAGCTGATCGATCATCAGATATTTAATATTTCTGGTGGTTTTGAAGCAGCAGCTCCTCTTCATCACTTTCTATAAACTCATTTAGCCTTAATTTGGGTTTTACTTTTTGTTTTTTCAAACATGTTGTTATATAAACAACAAAACAAACTGATTTATTGTAAATTAAATAAACTTAACAGTGAATCTTAATGATGGACAAAGAATAAACCAGAACAAATGAATCTGAACTGATCCAGTCAGTCCGTCACTCAGACCTTCAGCTCTCAGTTCCTAACTCCACCACCAGGTGGCGCTCCAGTATAACCCTGATGGTAGAACTGGTCTGAGGTCAGATCCAGCAGCTGGATTGGTTCTGCTGAGTCCAAACAGCTGCAGCTCATGTTGATGTTAAAAGGTTCTGCAGTGAATCAGGTTCTGACAACATGAGGGAAGAAATCTGGATTTATTCCAGCAGAACCATCAGAACCAGAACCAGTGGAGCAGAACCAGAGCTTCACATCAGCTGCTGCAGCTGAAAGCAGATCAGGGTTCTGGTTCCAGGTTCTGGTTTCAGGTTCTGGTTGAGTACAGAATGTCAGAACCAGTTGCAGCTGGACGGGTCAGAAGTGATGGAAAGTAGCCGAGATCAGCTGCTGGTTCATCAAGAGAGGGAAGAAAATCAGACCTGATAAAACCTGAAACACTGAACTTAAAGAATAAATGATAATCTTAGATTAAATTATCTTTATTGAGACTCATTTATTGAGGCTGTGTCTCCCATCGCTGCGTCATGCTCGTCTCCAACCTCAGCGCCGGTCCTCACCGGCTCGTCCAATCATCAATCCAGCTCTATAAGGATCCACACCCACACCGCCAGCCGCTTTCCAGCTGCGTTCAACCCTCCACTTCCGCTTCTCCACCCACATCTTTCGGTTCTCCAGGACAGCACCCTTTCCCGACCTCCACCACCAGGGTCGGTCCCCGGAGGAAGAGCATCCCTAATCAGCGTCCGGGATGTTCACCAGACTTTACAGCAAATCTCAGCTCAAATCAGCTGCCGGGGCCCGAGAGCCAAATAACTTTTATTCATTCCTGTCATTAAATCTTTTAATTGTTTCTTTTTTTTCTCCGTCTGAGTCTTTCCAGATTGAACTATTAGTATGCTTTGTTCTTTAAATGATCATTTGTATTATTTTGGCTGATATTATTATACACTAAATAAGCAAATATTCAAACCAATATAGTTGACTAAAAGCACAATAAGAAAGTTAATCATAGTAAAATGTTACCATATCAGAGTCTACAGTTCGCCCTGCGCCACAATGGACACTTGTTTGTTTTTTTTAAGTTCCTGTGTCATTGTTCAGTCTGGGATTTGCGTTTTCCTTCTCACATCTGTATTTTTACGAGAGGTTTTTCCTCTAAGGACGGTGGAGAATCGGGTCGAGGACGTTTTAAAAAGACGCGGGTTGATAGCGGCTCACTGCGGCTGCGTAGTGTCCGTCTCTAGGCAACCGTGGCAAAAGCGTCGGCTCGTGGCTTTCTGGGGTCCTTTAACTCCCGTCACGAGAATTTAGCTGACCTTAATATTTCCTGTGTTTTATTTTGGTCGTTATTGTTGCACTTAGTGTTAATATGTGTGTGATAGGCGTGTCTATCGGACATTTATAGAAATACGGAACAAATCGCGTTCCGTATCAGTTCAATACGGGACGCAACATACAAAAGCCAAATACGGGACGATTCTGTATTTTAAGGGACGGGTGGCTAGTTGAGTATCAGTTTTATACTTCAACTGGTGAAGATAATCGACCAAATAAATGGGTTTGTTGTGTTGATGCTACAGATCTACATTCCTCTGTTATTCAAAGTGTTTCCTACAATGAGGGGAATGAAGTCTCTCGTCTAGTTATTATCAGTATAATAAACATCGACTGGTTGACAACAATTAACTACAAAATAACGAATAAGAAACATCAGAGCTGCTGCTGCAGTCATTCTAAGAGCAATGATGATCCATCCTTGTTCCTCTGGTTCTGGAGTCAAAGTTGGTCTCTGAGTTTGGATCTGATCAGCAGCTGCTGGGAGAGAAATCAGAAATATTTATTAATATTTGATGAAAACTGAGATCCAGGAGGATTCATAATGAAGATGAAGATGATTGTTCATCAATACAGGAATCAGGATTTGAACAAGCAGAGAAAATTATTTCTTCTCACCAGTAACGTTGAGTCTAGATCTTCCAGAGTTGAATCCATCTTCAGTTTCCACTTCACACAGATACAGACCAGAGTCTTCAGTCCTCAGTCTGGACACATGGAGTCTGATTCGTCCTTCTCTGAGGACGTCTTTGTCACTCTGGACTCGTCCTGAAAACTGATCATCCTGAGACTCTGGAATTTCAACACCATCATGATGAACATATATTATCCCTGATTTCACTGATGTTCTGAAATCACAGATAACAAACAGTTCCCTGTCGGATCCCTGAGTCCTGGTGGTGAAGGTCCACTCCAGAGTGATGCTGTGGTTCTCCTCTGCCTCATAGCTGCTCTGGGTCACATTCACTACAAATGTTGCTGCTGAGGAGACAGAGAGGGAAAGAGAGGAGCAGACACACTGAGAACTGGAACATGGGAGTCTTTCAGCTCCATCTAGAGAGCTTTCTGTCACAAAGACAAGATGGAGACTGACCACAGAGACATGAGCTGAGGATGAGGAGCAGCAGGGAGATCATCTTCATCCTGAGAGAGGAGGAGCAGGAGGACGACATCAGAAACAACATGAGGAACAACTGGACCAATGGTGCAGAATAAAGACTGTTTAGACAGGACATGTTTTAATTCTCAGCAGCTGCTGAAACTTTAATTATAAAACAGTTTCTGAGTAAAATCAGTCTGTTCAATGTTTTTCTCATTTCAGAAAGTTAAACTCATTTAGATTCACTAAAAAGTGATACACTTTAAGAATTCTTGTAATTTTGATGGTTGTCTACAATTAAAAAGTTGTAACGATCAATAAAAACATACTAAACATAATAAAGTTTCTAAAAAATCTGTTAATTTCTATCCAGTCAGTTTCACTCTGGACTTTAATCATCATGGTTTCTGATTCTCTTCTTTCTTCCTATAAACTCTTGAACCTTCATTTCTGAATGAAATATAAACTTTACTTTCATCTGAAAGCAGAACTTTGACCCACTGAGCAACGAACTAGTTCTTCTCTTCAGGTAAGATGTTTGTATCTAGGATTGTCTCTGTGAATCCTGAGTGAAGGAGTGAACTGAGTCTGCTATGAATCCAGCATCAATTCACTCCTTCATCCTTGTGAATTGACTTGAAATTTGAGTATTTTTCTCAAGACTTCTGTTATCACTGTTGCTCCTTTATTAGCACAACTTTTCCTGCCACTCAAATTTTGATAAATATGCAATAATACAACACACTGAACAATCAGCTTCTTTAGCAATAATTTTTCTTAAAATTTTAGAATTTAATTGTTGCGTTTTACATTCATTCACAAGAAACGTGCATTTACGTAACATGTTTTATCCAACTAACTCTAAACTATACACAAACGGATCTACGATATAAACGTACTCTGTTTTCTTCTTTATCAGCCTCAACACTTTGTTGTTTTGTCAACCGATGTGTTCAGGACTCTCCATGACATTGATACTCTCTAAAGCTACAAACCAACTCGAAACTAACAGACTGACAAACTATTTCCGCTACCGTGCGCTTCTTGTTACAGACAGTCGAGGAGTCAAACCGGAGGTTGTAAGCCGCTTTAAGTCACACTGCCGACATTAGAAATGAGCTTTCACTACGCTTCTGTTCGCTTTAGAGAAGAGATAGACCCATCGAAAACCAAAGAACAACCATGAAGACAGAGACAATCGATCCGTCCTACTGCTTGGCAGTTTACAGATAGACTGGGAATGTTTGTCAGCCAACTTATATAAGCTTATAAGCCTGCTCCGCCCCCCAAATGTTTGGTGCGCTGTGACGTTTCAAAAAAACATAAATAGGGGATGGGAGTGAACCGACCTGGTCCTACAGCACATTCTAAGAGTACCTAGCTGCCAGGCAGCAGGAGGATCGACTGTCTTCATGGCTGTTCTCTGGTTTTTGGTCTCTTTCCTTTCTGGATGTTCTTCACTGTCAGGTACAGTTGAGTCTTTACTGTCTTTGTAGGACACAACTAGCAGAGTTAATAGTTTCTATTTATTTTGGTTCCAATTGATCAAAGCAAGATTTTTATCACAGGGATATTGGACTATTTTTTGCTCCATGTTAGTAACAAATCATTATAAATGATTTGAACAGTTCACTCATTTTAATTTCTTCAGTATTTTTACTAGTTGACAAAGTTGAAATCCAGACGAGGCTTTGACTCATTGAATGGATTATCAGGACTTCCTTTGATCAGATCTTAGTCTCTAAGAGTTTATGAAAATAAATAAAAAGTAGTCTGTTGCATAAATACAACAAAGATTGTTGAAATATTTATTGTATTAATAGGAACAAAAATGTGGTTTTAAGGTTATGAATTAAACATTTACACATATAGGAAAGGTTTAACAGGACTTGTCTTTCTAAAAAAATAATCTCTCTTTATTGTCAAGAGAGGCTAGTTTTAAGTCTCAACTAGCGTTTATCAAAAGTAGTTTAAGCTGTAAGTAAAATCAAACTCAAATTTTGCATAATTTACTAAATAAATCTCCAAAGAAAAACAACAAAGCTAAACTATGACATTCTGAAATGTTTTTCTTTGCTAATTTATTTATGCGAGCATTAGATTCAAGCTATAAGTTCCTCCTTTTACAAAGAGAAAGGCTGAACTATCAGTTTTGAATGTAATAAAAAAAAAAAAAACTTTGAGTGTGATTCACTTTTAGAGTAAGGCTGGCGATTCACATTCTTCTTCGTTTGAGCTATGTCGTCACCACGCTGCTGCAGGAGAGCCTCCTGGGTGTGGTCACTGGAAGCACTTTCTACTGGCTGAGCCAGTAACTGTCCTGAATGTGCGATGAGTTTTGCCGTGTCCTCCTGTGGTTTCCTACTCTGTATTGCGGCATGAGTTAAAGTGGAAGTGTTACTAATTTCCTATGTACCCTGATCGCAACACATGTGAGCAGCTAGGTAACCCCACACAGAGAAAAAAGAAGCAGCAAAAGAAGCAGCCGAATGACTGTGTGTGTTCATAAACGTGTAAGTTTTTTTTTTTTTTTTATCATTCATGCTATTATGTTTCTGTTCGAGATGTATAGTGTATTTGCAACTTAGCTTTATTTTTATGTTTCCGTTGTAACTGTGGTTCTAATTGGCTTGTATTATTTTGTTTGTTTAAAGCAGTGGTCCCCAAACTACGGCCCGCGGGCCGAATCCGGCCCGCCTCCACATTTGGTCCGGCCCCCTGAACAATACCAGAGAGCATTCAGATTTTTTTTCATATTGCTCCCTGCTAAAGAGCTTCCTGCTCTTTAGCAGGAAGTGTGTCCTGTAAACTGTGGGTGTTTTGTTTTTCATGACGCATTGCTGCCATCTGTTGGACTTGTAGGGAACTGCTTGACTTTATGTCATTTAATCAGTACGGTTGTTTGCTAGCGGTAGAGCAGATGAACACGTGTCTGTTATGAACGCCGCATTCCAGGTCGAGTTCTTCGAGCAAGTAGCAGCTTATACTTCAAAACGATTCTTAATGTTAACGTATGAGGAATTCAGATGTTAAATTTACTTTCCCTCAATGGAAAACATACAAGTCAGGCCCAGTGACTGTTTCACTCACGGTTTTTTCCATTTGCATTCTGGGTAAAAATCTATCTAGAAACGCGAACACCCACCAATACTTTCTGGCAGAACAGGTGATAAACGTCACACTTTTTCTGTTACGAACTGACTCCGGCTCCCCACCAGAGAAGGCAAAAGTTATGTGGCCCTCACAGGAAAAAGTTTGGGGTCCACTGGTTTAAAGAACCACACACTCGTATAAAAATACCTGCTTCATGTACATTTTGGCAACCATATATTGAACTGGACTCTTCCTGATCTGTTCCGCCTACACATAAAGCTACAGGTCCTTCTAAAAAAATTAGCATATTGTGATAAAGTTAATTAGTTTCCATAATGTAATGATAAAAATTAAACTATAATATATTTTAGATTAATTGCAGACCAACTGAAAAATTTCAGGTCTTTTATTGTTTTAATACTGATGATTTTGTCAAACAGTTCATGAAAACCCAAAATTCCTGTCACA
Source organism: Poecilia formosa (assembly GCF_000485575.1). NCBI lineage: Eukaryota > Metazoa > Chordata > Actinopteri > Cyprinodontiformes > Poeciliidae > Poecilia > Poecilia formosa. Next base: position 52,521 of record NW_006800775.1, on the reverse strand, counting down.
AAAAATTAGCATATTTCATCAGATCAATAAAAGAAAAGTGTTTTAATACCGAAAAAGTCAACCTTCAAAAATTATGTTCAGTTATTCACTCAATACTTGGTCAGGAATCCTTTTGCAGCCTTCAATGCTGCGTGGCATGGAGCCAATCAGCCTGTGGCTCTGCTGAGGTGTTATGGAGCCCATGATGCTTCGATGGCCTGAAGCTTATCCAGAGTTTTGGGCCTGGCGTCTCTCAACTTTCTCTTCACAATAATCCACAGATTCTCTCTGGGGTTCAGGTCAGGAGAGTTGGCAGGCCAGTTGAGCACAGTTTTACGGTCAGTAAACCATTGACCAGTGGTTTTGGCACTGTGAGCAGGAGCCATGTTGTGCTGAAAAATTAAATTTTCATCTCCATAAAGCTTTTCATCAGATGGAAGCATGAAGTGCTCCAGAATCTCCTGATAGCTGCTGCATTGACCTGCCCTTGATAAAACCCAGTGGACCAACACCAGCAGCTGACATGGCTCCCCAGACCATCACTGACTGTGGGTAGTTGACCCTGGACTTCTGGCATTTCCTTTTCCCCAGTCTTCCTCCAGACTCGGCACCTTGATTTCCAAATGACATGCAAAATTTGCTTTCATCCGAAAAAAGTCCTTTGGACCACTGAGCAACAGACCAATGCTGCTTCTCTGTAGGTCAGACGCTTCTGCCGCTGTTTCTGGTTCAAAGGTGGCTTGACCTTTGACCTGGGGAATGAGGCACCTGTAGCCCATTTCCTGCACACGCCTGTGCACGGTGGCTCTGGATGTTTCTACTCCAGACACTGCTTCCCCCAAGGTCTGAAATTGGCCCTTCTCCACAATCTTCCTCAGGGTCCGGTCACCTCATCTGGTTGTGCAGCGTTTTCTGCCACATTTTCCTTCCCACTGAGGAGCCTTGATACTCTGGGAACAGCCTATTGGTTCAGAAATGTCTTTTTGTGTCTCACCCTCTTGGTGTCATTGATGGCCTTCTGGACAGCAGTCAGGTCAGCAGTCTGACCCATGATTGCGGTTTTGAGTAATGAACCAGGCTGGGAGTTTTTAAAGGCCTCAGGAATCTTTTTCAGGTGTTTAGAGTTACTTTGTCGATTCAGATGATTATTTTTATTGCTCGTTCAGAGACAGGGATTTGGGGTTTTCGTGAGCTGTTTGCCAAAATCATCAGTATTAAAACAATAAAAGACCTGAAATATTTCAGTTGATGTGCAATGAATCTCAAATATGTGACAGTTTAATTTTTATCATTACATTATGGAAAATAATGAACTTTATTGCAATATGCTGAGTTTTTGAGAAGGACCTGTATAAGTGTTCTGACTCTGAAGCGATTGTTGTCAGTTTAGATCCAGAAGTCTTCAAAACAATAATCGTCATTTTGGTTTGCTCTCAGCTCTGACTTTAAGTTTTAATGGTATAATCTAAGAAACCACAAAAAAAGTCTAGGAAATAGGGTTAAGTTTTCAGGCGTCTGAAAAATTGCTAAATATTTGCAACAAAGACAAAATTGCTCAATCTCCACCGGACCATTAAACAGGTTGTGCCACAGATAATCCTGAAGTAGTCCTTTTAGTACAGGCATATTTTACCATTATTGTTTTTACTCATATTTGTTGGATATGTCAGTTCAATCCATGCTCAAGAGCAGAATGCTTTAAATATTGAAGTATTTTATATTTTTCACTAAAATTAAAACATTTATACATAAAAAATGAGTGCTCATTGTTTAACTATTCATTTATTTACCATGAGGCCAGTAAAATAACAAATAACAAAAGTTCTATTTGTGTGAATGTCCTGTAAATATTTTTAGTTAAGTTGACTGACTTGCCACTCCTATTTTTCCCATTTCAGTTGTTTTTTTAATTTCTAACTTTAAAACTATCATTTACTCAAATCTTAGAGGAAAGACAAAATGATGAACACCAATGCAAGTTTATCTTTCACAAACTCATTTAACATAAAAATCTAAGCCTTCAAAGAGTTTTTTGACTTAAAGAGGAGAAGATGTAACTAAATGCAGCTCAAATGTTTTACAGTGTATATAGTTTCTGCTGTAGCTGTTAATTTTAGAGGTGATTGTAGTTTTTCTTACTGGTCTCAGCCTGTTAGCCAGGATGTTGTAGGAAGGATCTCCTGCTGATAAACTGAGAACCAAAAGCAGATTAACTCTCAGCATCTCACTCTGAATATGAATCGAAAGATTTTCTAAATAAATCTGTATCAATATTAGAACATATTAAAATATTAAACTGATTAATCCTTTAATCAACTGAATAAATTACATTTATCAATAAATAACCAATAATCCTTGTAAGGTCCATTGATCCAGTCCAGGTCAGAGTCCAGTGTCTCTCCTTGGACTCTGCTGCTGCTGGAAGTGGACCGGGTCACTCTGACCTCTGACCTTTCTGCTCTGTTTCTCTGTAGTCCATAAAAACATCTCAGCTGTTCCTGGACAGATCGTCTCTCTGCCATGCCGACTCCCCAACAACAAACCTGCTGTGGTTGTGCAGTGGACCCGACCGGACCTGGAACCAGAATATGTCCTCCTGTTCAGAGACGAGCAGCCGGACCCAGAGAACCAGCATCCATCTTTTAGGAAGCGGGTGGAGCTGCAGGACAGACGGATGGAGGACGGAGACGTGTCTTTGCTTCTGAGCAACGTGACGACCAACGACACGGGAACATACGAGTGTCGGGTTTTCCAGAGAGAAGCAACCGGCAGGAAGAGACGCACTTTGACCTCTGACCCCATCTGGACCGTCTTCCTGGATGTGGCGCCTCCTACTGGTGAGTTTTCATGGTTTCTATGTTCCAGTGAAAGAAGGAAGCTGCATAAAGTGGTTTAATGTTCAATCAGTGAATCTTCTTAAAGGTAAAATGTCTCCAGAGTCTCTGTGGCTAATCTAGGGGGAATATCCCTTTAAGGCCAGATGTGGTTCTGGTTCTGCAGTGAACCTGTCAGCCCAGATGTTTGTGTTTCTAAAGCTGCTGCAGAAGCAGCAGCTGGTCTGAGAGCAGCAGATGAAGAGAAATGGATTCTGACCTTCAGCTCTGATTCTGTTTGACAGAAAACAAGGAGGGAAGAAAAGAAGATGGAAGCAGAAACAAACATGTTGGACTGATTGTTGGAGCCGTTCTGATGGTTTCACTGGTTACTGGGTTGGTTCTTCGTCTTTATCTAATGAAGCAGAAGATGAACAGATCACCAGACCCACAGTGAGGGTTGTGGTTGTTCCAGTTCAGATCCCCAACCTTCATCCTCAGGGTCCAACGTCCTCCATGGTTTAAAATGTCCTTCAGCTCTAATGATTGTAATAATTGTATTATTTCCTCTGCAGCCCATCAGGTTCTGCAGGATTTTTAATCTCTGGATCATTTATGTCCTAAAGCTGCAGGACTTTGAGGATCAGGTTGGGGTCACTGATCCAGTTGACCTCAGTTTGGTTTCTGCAGCTGTTACAGTTGATATCTTGATGCAGTGAAAGTGAATTTCAGTATTTTGAACAAATCAATTTGTTCAAAATGGACTGAGAAGTCTACACTGTTTTTATTCTTCAATATACCATCATAACAAAACATTTATCAATGTTATATATATATAAGAACATGCCATATTATTTTAGTTTTTTATTTCCTCCATAATTATTCACAAAGTCCCTCCGCAGGTTGATGTTCACATGTGTTTCAATGTTGTTTTTATTCATATCTACTGTTACATTGTGCCCTCCTTCTCTTGCTGCAAATTATTTTTGAATACTTTTGCATAGTTTATTATGTCTGTAACTTTTGGGTTTATTTCCATTGGGAATTTTGTTGCACATGATTTTGTAAAACGTGTGTTTTTAATTTTACTGTATTAAATATAATTTTTGCTTTTTTATGAAGTGTGATTATCGGCTGCAGAATATTTTTATAGCTTTTTTCCCAGATCTAAACACAACAGGTCTATTTCCGACCGGACCTGGAACCAGAATATGTCCTCCTGTTCAGAGACGAGCAGCCGGACCCAGAGAACCAGCATCCATCTTTTAGGAAGCGGGTGGAGCTGCAGGACAGACGGATGGAGGACGGAGACGTGTCTTTGCTTCTGAGCAACGTGACGACCAACGACACGGGAACATACGAGTGTCGGGTAAAAACATTGAACAATATAGAAAATGGAGGGATAAGTCAAATCTAAAATATGAATTATTCTTCCAAGAACTGCAGTAAATATGACCATATTTGTTCTGATTAAATAAGGTTTCAAGCTAATTTTATTTAATTCATAAATATGTTTATTTTTAATTACGAGTTTCACATTAAATTGTAATTTATTCCTTCTAAACAGTATAAACTTTGTTTTTACTCAGGTTTATTGAGAATTTATTTCTGTTAGACCACAGATCTAGTTTGTGTCTTCAGTCCTAATTGGATTGTTAAATTACTGATCACATCAACATTTAAACTGTTTTCAATAAAAATTTCTGTATATAGATATTTTGTTGCTGAACTAATAAAATCAACTTTTCTTGTTTCTTTGTTTTGTTTTTTTCAAAGTTTTCTCTCAGTTTGATCTTAATCTTTGAAGTTAAATAAATAAACAGGAAGTAAAAATATATAATCTGATAAAAGATATTCAATTAATGCATTAAAAAATAAATTAAATTCACAAATGATACTAAACTATTTCATGTTGTTTATTGATTGTGTTTCATGTAAAGTGAAGTGAAGATCACTGCTACTACTGTAACTGTCACGATGATGATGTTGGTCCTCGTTTCTCCTCTCTTTGGTTCTTCATCCTGAGTGAAGCATCAGGATGAAGCTGCTGATCAACTGATCAGATCAATATTTAATAATCAGAAATAAACACATTTCATTAAAGGAAACTTTTCACATCAGAACTGAATAAAGACAGAAAGGAGAAAAACTAACTTTCACTGCTGAGCAGCTTTTAGTCAGAGCTCAGAGCGCCACCATGTGGACAAAGAGAAACATTTCAGATACGAAGCAATGGCGCCAGACCAGAGACATTGGTTGCCATTGACAACAGGACACAGTGGTGGAGGAGTCTCTGGGCCTGGTATGCTGTGTTCACATCAACCAGGAACTGATCTGGTTACCAAAGTGATGAAGAATGAAATGTGAGGTCATCTCAGCTCAAACATTTAAACATTTAGTAAATCCAGATCTACCAAGTATTTTGTCTCCTTCCTTAAAGTTTTCCTTCCAGTTTTTCTCCTCCCTCTCTGACTTCATCAGCCTGTAAAAGCAGAGCGATGTTTCTGTGTTTAGCTTTATCAGCTGGTTTCCATGCCGACCTCTGGGTCTGAAGGACTGTGAGGTTCAGCCTCTGCTGGTCTGAGAGCGTCTGCAGCATCAGGACCAGCAGAGAAACTCCTGATCTGAAGGCTTCAGGATGCTGAGCTGATCAGAGATCAGCAGCTGAGCTTCAGGATGTTTCAGGAGGCTGAGAGCAGCAGCTGCTGCTTCCTGACCACAGGATCCAGAAACCAATGAGGAGACGATGGAGTCATGATGAGACATTAAAGAGGAAACAAGCAAACAGAGAGAGATTCATTCAGGGAGAACAAGATGGAGACACAGCTGGTGGAAAAACAATCATGTTTTAATAAAATATTCAGTTTCTGAAAACACAAAACCACAAAAAAAAAACATGTTATCAGAAATAAAACTCATTAAAAGCTTTGAGTTGAAACACTGAGAAAACTTTGGATACATTGATGTATTAAAGGTTCTGAAATAAAACCTCAACATTTACATTTATAAGCTTTTTACAAAAATAAACGATGGTGAAAATATATGTAAAACAACACCTTTAATGTTTCATGTTCATCTTTTAAATGTATTAAAAGAATAAAAATCATCACTTCAAAATAGCGAAATATTGACTTAACTTTGAAACAACCAAAGGCTTCATGTTATTTTGTTCTGTTTTTTCTTCACAAGATATTTAAAAAAATTATCTAAATATTCCTGTGAAAATAATAAATCATTTATCAGTAACAATCAGCTGATTCAGCATTTAGACAATAACTGATCGATACCTCTGACAGTTTTTAGAAATGATTTAAAACAGGAAACTGAAACATTAACAATAAACAGATAAATATTATTATTACAACATATTCATTCATTACATGCTAATATTTTCCTCACTAGAACATTAAATCTCACCTTATGTTTCTCTGGTGGTAAAATTAACATCATCCAAACTCACTTGAACAAAACCATCATCTGTATTTGCTACTACACCTGTTGAATGATTATTTTTGTTTTTCTTTCTTTTCGTTCTCCAATGAAAAAATATAATCAAGATTATTATTAGAACCATCAGAGCTACTGGTCCTGTGATTGTCAAAGCGATGAAGTTGATCCTCGTTTTCCTCGTTTCTCCTCTCTCTGGTTCTGGAGTCAAAGTTGGTCTCTGAGTTTGGATCTGATCAGCAGCTGCAGGAGAGAAACCAGAAATATTTATTAATGAAAACTGAGATCCAGGAGGATTCATGATGAAGATGAAGGTTCATCAACACCGATCTTAAGAATTTAACTATTAAACAGAAATGCTTTATTATCATTTCTTCTCACCAGTAACGCTGAGTCGACATCTTCCAGACCCAAATCCATCTTCAGTTTCCACTCCACACAGATACAGACCAGAGTCTTCAGTCCTCAGTCTGGACACATGGAGTCTGATTCGTCCTTCTCTGAGGACGTCTTTGTCACTCTGGACTCGTCCTGAAAACTGATCATCCTGAGACTCTGGAAACTCATCACCATCATGGACCTGATAGCGGAATAATCTTTTGTGAGGAGTCAACAAGCTGCAGTAGATGAACAGTTCCCTGTAGGATTCCTGAGTCCTGGTGGTGAAGGTCCACTCCAGAGTGATGCTGTGGTTCTCCTCTGCCTCATAGCTGCTCTGGGTCACATTCACTACAAATGTTGCTGCTGAGGAGACAGAGAGGGAAAGAGAGGAGCAGACACACTGAGAACTGGAACATGGGAGTCTTTCAGCTCCATCTAGAGAGCTTTCTGTCACAAAGACAAGGTGGAGACTGACCACAGAGACATGAGCTGAGGATGAGGAGCAGCAGGGAGATCATCTTCATCCTGAGAGAGGAAGAGGAGGAGGAGAGGCATCAGTTATCACAAGACTGCTGCA
>NW_006800775.1:41847-45314 GCF_000485575.1 Poecilia formosa | reverse complement strand
TTAAAAGCTCTTTCAAACTAAACAGACTCCACAAATAAGGACAAACTAAATGTTTCTCCCATCCATGATTCTTCTGCTTGGCTAACAGAGGAGTCACGGTTTTGACCAAAATGTCCCCTTACTAAGAGCAAAGCAGCTGGACAGAAAAGGAGACAAACCACCAAGTGGTGATTTAAATTTTGTTTTTCGAAACAATGTTTCTGTTATCCAGTTGCTTTATTTCTAAATGAGTCAAACTCTTGGCATAATTTTGGTTTTGTCCTCATTTTAGGTTTGACAAACTAAAGTTTGAACAAACAAGGTCATCTCTGTAGTTTAAATTCATAGATTGTTGGACGTCTGCAGCTCTTTGAGTTTTACAGAAATAAATCTTTTAAAACACAGAGTATTAAACTTTGAGTTAAACTTACTTTTAATGCTCAGTTGAAGGCTGGCAGAGCCCCATCCATAATCTGTGTTGACTTGGCACAGATACAGACCAGAGTCTTCAGTCCTCAGTCTGGACACATTGAGTCTGATTCGTCCTTCTCTGAGGACGTCTTTGTCACTCTGGACTCGTCCTGTAAATCTTTTGTCCAGGTATAAAGAAGCTTCCACCCCCATAAACACATGATAGATGACAAAATCCGTCTGATTCTGTCTTAGTTTACAGTAGATGAACAGGGAGGCAGGAGAGGAGTTAGTCCTGGTGGTGAAGGTCCACTCCAGAGTGATGCTGTGGTTCTCCTCTGCCTCATAGCTGCTCTGGGTCACATTCACTACAAATGTTGCTGCTGAGGAGACAGAGAGGGAAAGAGAGGAGCAGACACACTGAGAACTGGAACATGGGAGTCTTTCAGCTCCATCTAGAGAGCTTTCTGTCACAAAGACAAGATGGAGACTGACCACAGAGACATGAGCTGAGGATGAGGAGCAGCAGGGAGATCATCTTCATCCTGAGAGAGGAAGAGGAGGAGGAGAGGCATCAGTTATCACAAGACTGCTGCAGCAGCTTTAATATATTTATTTAATTATTTAGCAACTTTTACTAATTATAAAATGAAGAACAGTTTTCTGGTGGTTTTCTCTGAACTTCATCTCACCGTTACACTGAGTAGAAAAATCTGGCTTAAAAAAATCTAGATGAATAAACATCAGTGAAGTGGTGAAGAACATCAGGACAGGTGTTTGATCAAAAGTTTCTGTTGTATTTCATCAGCACTGAAGAAAATTTGAGTTTAATGCTGAAAGACAAAACAGAGAAAAGATTCATGTTATTACTGCCACCTGGTGGTGATAAACAGCAGCAGAAAATCAAGAAAACGTCATATCTTGCATCTTATGCCTGCTCCTTTTCAAATAGATAATGTGAAACTGAATGTCAGTTGGGCATAATTTGTTTCCATTTTTATTTTATTTGCATTTTTGTTAGTTCAAAATAAATAAATACACAAAGAAATTAATTTATTAATAATTTATAATATATGTTATAATGAATAAAATGAAAACAGGCCAGTGAAATCTGGAAATGCACTAAAATAGATTGTTTTATTTTTATCCTTCTGATAAAAATAAATAATCATTACTGAATATTTTTAGTTCTACTGTTAAATAATCAAATTTCTGCTAGATTATTAAATATTTATATATTTAGCATCATTTATACGGAGTAGCATCACTGTCTTGAATGGAGGTAAATAATTATTTAGAAACATGATTGTTGAGTTCAGGTTTGATAAAAATGTTATTCAGGAAATAATTTATTTGACCAATAAATGGAGGCAGGTATTTAACTCCATCCACGTTCATTTTAAAGCTTCACTGCTTTAAGTTGTTATTCTTCATTACTTCACCAACAGTGCAGAGAGCTTCCAATTATAGAAACTGTTTCATTATAAATTAGAGCTGAATTAAGAAAATAAATATCTGATTTTCAAGAGATTACATTTCATCTTCATGAGAGACATGAAGATGACTCTTCATGTTATTTCCAATATGTTACTTGGAAAAAACAGATTGCGTTGAACCTTCCTGCATAAAGGCCTTTATTGTTTAATGTGAAATCAGATTTCCATTAAATTAGTTTTGTGCAAAGTAAGTTTTGCTTTTATTGTCTAATTGTTTCTATTATTGTCTGTGGTTCTCAGCTTCTCCAGATGTCTCTCAGAAACCAGAAAGTCAATTTATTATTTTAAATCTCTGGTAAAACAACAAAATCCAGATTTTTACTATTTTAACAGGTTCTAATGTGTCAACAACACTAATCATTATCAAGCCTTTAAATGTCTTAACGGAGTTCATCTTTATCTTAAACAGTAGAAAGAGTCAGAATAAAAACAGAAAAACAATACAACAGAAGAAACTGACTCACCTGGTGGCTGTGGATAAAACCTGTGGAGTATGTGGGTCTTTCTACTTGTGCTTTCTGTTGTTCACTGGACAGTTCTGGGTGTTGAATGGTTTTAAACACCATGGAGGCGGAGTCACTAGCTGAACAAGTGGAAAGTTAAAATAGTATATTTTCAGTTTCACTTGGTTCTGGTCTGGCCTGTCAGGCTACATTCCTTGACAAAGAAACTCAAGTTTCCTTCATGCTTTCTCTTTATCTCTGTGGTTGATCAAAGAGTTAATACTTTACTCTGCCAATTGGTGGAAATATTTTTTTCCTTTGTAACAGTTTTGACTAAGCAATCCATATTCTCTCCATACAAATGGTGACAAATGTGCAGAAGGCAAAAACAAACATTTTTCCAACAATAATTTTGTGCAGATTTTCTGTTCACTAGTTCAGTGTATAAATAAAAATAAATCATTTCTGAATCTATCTGTCATCTGATTATTTAACAGTAGAACAAAAAAAACTAAACTATTATTTTAGTGAGTTTCTAAATTTTATAACAGACTGATTTTACTAAGAAGGATCAATAATCTGAAAGTTTGTTTTGCCGGTGCTGCAGTGTTTCTTTATCACCACGAGGTGGCAGTAATGATCTGTTTTCAAACATGAATCTTTTCTCTGTTTTGTCTTTAGGTTTAAACTCAACCTTTCCACCAGGCTGATGCCACAGAAAGTTCATGAACCAGCTGATCAAACATCTTTCCTGAAGTTCTTCACCACTTCACTGATGTTTATTCATCTTGATTTTTTCATGCTAGATGAGGTCAAAGACTAAAGGTGAGAAAATGTTCAGAAAACCACCAGAAAACTGTCCTTCACTTTATCATCTGTAAATGTTGCTGAATAATTAAATCAATATATTAAATCTGCATCAGTAGTTGTTCCTCATACTGACTGATGTTGTTCCTGATGTCCTGCTGCCTCTCCTCCTCCTCTTCCTCTCTCAGGATGAAGATGATCTCCCTGCTGCTCCTCATCCTCAGCTCATGTCTCTGTGGTCAGTCTCCATCTTGTCTTTGTGACAGAAAGCTCTCTAGATGGAGCTGAAAGACTCCCATGTTCCAGTTCTCAGTGTGTCTGCTCCTCTCTT
>NW_006800775.1:16092-41768 GCF_000485575.1 Poecilia formosa | reverse complement strand
GGAGTGGACCTTCAGCACCAGGACTCAGGGATCCTACAGGGAACTGTTCATCTACTGTGAAGCGAACACGGATCATGGAGTCTTTGTTCTTTATCGGGTTCATGAAGGTGTTGAGATTCCAGAGTCTCAGCATGATCAGTTTTCAGGACGAGTCCAGAGTGACAAAGACGTCCTCAGAGAAGGACGAATCAGACTCCATGTGTCCAGACTGAGGACTGAAGACTCTGGTCTGTATCGATGTGGAGTGAAAACTGAAGATGGATCTGGGATTAAAAGCTGCAGACTCAACGTCTCTGGTGAGTTTATGTTGCACTATCCAAACTCCAAACATAATAATGGAATGTCAAAACTTTTATAGCTGTGGGAAAACTTTAAGGCTCCTTCATTGTTCTGTCCGTCCAGCAGCTGCTGATGTCTCTCCAAAACAGAGACCGACCTTGGATCCAGAAGCAGAAGGTCGAGGAAGGATCGGCCTCCATGTTTCTCTGGGACTGACAGCAGCAGTTGCAGCAGCTCTGATCTTCAGATTCTTCTTCAGTTCTGTAAAACATCAGAAGGATTCAAATAACTTGTCAGCCTCTTGGAAGATCCTAAAGGTCCATTATGCTGCTGGACAAATGGCTTAATGTTGGACTAGAATATGTTGGTGTCCAGAGGAGGTTTTAGTTTGACTGCTGGGTGTCCAGGTGCTGCTGCTAAACAAACCCAGATCATTATTCCTCCACCACCGAGCTTTACAGTTGGTTTGGTGAGTTGAAAACTAGAAATCTGGTTCTTCATTGAGATGCAGCTGTGAAAACCAACAATCTGCTGCTGATCCATTTAGAGACAAGATTTTATTGGTGACTCTCCATCATACTGGTTCAGCCTTTTCCCTACCGTTTTGTCATGACCTTTAACCTTTAACAAGCTACTTGAGGCCTGGAGAGTAATTTGAATGCAATTGTTCCTTAGCAGTGAAAGACTGGAGTTTGTGAAATTTACATTTTTATGTTACTGTGAATATTTTTATGAGACTGTTTCTGTGTCATATTTAATTAATGTATTTAATTAATGTAGCATATTTAGACTGAAAGAGGATGCTACTATTGAGCCCAATGCTCTTTATCTGTAGCTTGTATGCTAATAATTTTCTCATGTCTTTACTAAATCCATATTTTTGCAGACATGTCAGAATCTGTCCTGCTTTTGGAAATTTGTTTAACCCACATGCAGAAACACCATCAGGAGATCAGAACATTTCTTTTAGCTTTGTTTACAACAAGTTGAAAAGTGTGATAATGAAGGTCCAGGACAGGAACAAAATCCACGCTGGCAGGCTGGCTAGGAACACTGGGGACAAAAGAGAGACGCGAGTCCAGCAGGGTGCTAAGGTCGGATGGTGACAGTGGTGCAGGCAAGGCGATCCGCCATGGAGGGGCGAGAGTTGGGTCAAGAGGAGGTTTGCCGAAGTGGGAGGAAGTTTCCAAAGAAGATCCTGGTGGTGCAAGTGGCAAGGCACACCGGTTCCTGTTAGTGTGTCCCAGAGGCGATGGAGGATGAGGGGCGAAGCAGGTTCAGGTAGAGCGGCGGTGGAGCAGTGATCAGCCGCAGGGGCGAGAGCGCAGTGGGGGTCGAACAGGAGAGAGGAAACCACCATCTGGGTGGAATCCCAAGTAGAAGCGTATCTAGCAGGGCAGAACACAAACGTAGGTGAACTCTGAATTCAAAAGGCTTCAGATCTGAGACTCTGAGGGGCTGGAGTCAGGAAAACACTCTGGACTCAGAGGACCGGCAGCCGGCTCTTCTTATGCTCCACTAATGAAGGAAGATGAATCGCAGGTGTGCAGGAGAACCTCAGAGAGTCTCAGCTCCCAACCTGCTTCCTGGACATCTAGTGAGGGAAGGAAGGGACTTATGGGTGGTGACAGAGGTTCCCAACAGGATCTTTATTCACTGTTGAAATGTTTGATTGTTTCCAGAACTGAAATCAACTCTGGCAATACGAGTTTCTTACTAAACTGATGATCTATTCATTGAAATGTACAAATCTGTTCTCTCTCTGGTTTTAACAGCAGAAATTGAAGGTGCAGTCCCAAACTTCATCAGTCCAAGGCCAAACAGATCTTTGACTGAGATCCAGTGAATATGCCTAATAAGAGTTACTGCGCCTTTTTAAATCACCTTAACAACAATATCATACATTGTTTCCAAATTAAAGAGACAAGTGAGAAAATGGCGTCAGTTGAATAAGAAACAAAAAAAGGATGAAATCAGAGCAATGTTTAAAGATGCTTGGTTTAACAATATTAATTTTAAAATATATTAAAAATATTTTAATGTATGATTCTTCATGTGTTCCTGACTCTTCTGCTTTGGATTTGCTGGTTAATCTGTTAATGTTGTGTTCATTGTGGGACAACAGAGAGAAACATGGAGTTTTCTGACTGTTTCTGATGTTCTTGTAGGGCAAGTTTAGACCAGAGTGCCAGAAACCTTTCTTATCCAAAGCTGAACTTTTATTTTCGGTGTTTTTCCACACATATTATTTTGAGACTGAATGTGACAGTGCATGTTCCAACAAAGCAAAAAGGGAATGTCTGAGGAGAATTTAATGTCACTTCTGGGCACAGCCTTTTTGCTTGAAATGAAATTCTGCTGGAAATTTCAAAAGTTCTCAAAACAGAACTTCTGCACAACATACTGCATTCTGTCATACTGCCCAGGGGCCTCATGCGTAAAAGAGTGCACAGTTTTCACACTAAAACTTGGTGTTTGCATTCATTGATATTTTTTTTGTTGAAATTGTGTAAATCATGGATCTATGAATAAATATTTAGTCACCTGATTTGCTGTTGATCAGAAGCCTCCAACCATCCATCCTGTCCAACAAATAATACATCAAGATACCCACCATGCACAGGGAGAACATGCAAACTCCATGCAGAAAGACCGGGCCAGGAATCGAACCCAGAACCTTCTTGCTCCAAGGCAGCAGCTCTACCAACTGCGGCCCGATCTGAAACATGTTCTGGTGTTTCACTGCTGCTGTGTTTGTTTATCACCACAAGGTGGCAGTAATGATCTGTTTCAACATGGATCTTTCCTGTTTTGTCTTCAGTATTAAACTCAACTTTTCCACCATGTTGATGAAAAATAACTGAATGTTTATGAACCAGCTGATCCAACATCTGTCCTGATGTTCTTCATCACTTCACTGATGTTTATTCATCTGATCATTTCAGGTCAGATGTTTGTGAGATGAAGTTCAGAGGAAACTTCCAGAAAACTGTTCTTCATGTTATCATTTGTAAATGTTGCTGAATCATTAAATAATTATATTGAAGCTGAAGCAGATCCATCTGATTCCAGGTCTGAACTGAAGTTTCTCCTTTTCTCTCCAGCTGCTGCTGATCAGCTTCAACCTCCGACTGAGAATCTACAACCAGACAGTCGAGGAAGAATCGGAGTTTATGTTTCACTGGGACTTTTAGCTCTTATTGTTTATGTTTTACATCAGTTTTAAAATGCAAACTAGAAAGAAAATATGTTTATAATAAAACAGATGAGTTTCTCTCTGAAATTACACCTGGAATCTGAAAGTATAATACAATATTAAGATATTATTCATTAATAGTTTATTATTATTAAGGGAGTAATGAAGAAATATTTGAGCAAATATCTAGTTTGATTTTAAAGGTTAAGTTTTAGCACAGCTGTTAAAACTTTCCTCTGAAAAATGCTGATAGTTTCTTATGTTTTCTAAACTCTTAACTATTTATTAAAGTTTAAATGTTGTGAATAAATGTCAACACATTGTAAACAAGATAAAGTAAAATATGTTCTGTCTTGCTTTTTCTTTGCTTTTTTTTGTGAAATTGTGGAAATAAATATTTTCACTTATAAATCTGTCTCATTTAGTTTTAATTTTTCACATTTTCTCAACAGTTTATCAAAACTTAAAAATAGATTCATCCAGGCCATCTTAGTTGTTCTAAAGTTTAATTTGCTCAAAGTAACAAAGTCAGTTTTAGTGATTTAAACTCACCTGAGTGAAGTTTCCCCCCCACCTTCTTCAAATCAGACAAAATTGGTGTCAAACGTTTGTGTTGGTTTGGCTTTGAAGATATTAATGAAAGTGTAAAGGTCAAAAGCGGGAGGGGGGCTGGTTGACCTTTTGACCTTTACACTTTCATTAATATCTTCAAAGCCAAACCAACACAAACGTTTGACACCAATTTTGTCTGATTTGAAGAAGGTGGGGGGGCAACTTCACTCAGGTTTTAACCTCTGCAGCTGAACCTGAAACATGTGAAGAGACACAATCTGCCTGGAAACAATAAAACTCTGAGATCAGAGGAGAATCACTGAGTGGAAACGAGTCTGGATGGAAAAAAGTCTTTATGCCATCAGTTTGGAGCAAATGTCAGAGTTTCTGATTCTTTAGTTGTTTATCCTGAACATCTTTACTGAACGTCTCTGATGATTCAGTCACATTTAATCACAGGCTGACCTGAACATCCAACATTTATTAACTCTTTAATTCCTCATCCTGGATCCAGATGTTGAAGCTGAAGCTGCTTTGATTGGAGGAGAAATCATCAGAAGAAGACGACGGAGGAGCTGATGGTATCAATAATTCACCAATATTAACTTTCTCATTTATTGGAGCCACGTCAGCTTTGAACGGTTTTACACGTTAGAGGAACCTGAAGTTAAAACTGGAGAAAAGATTCAGAAATATTCTGTCTTCCTCCAGGACTCTGGGTCTGTTTTTCTCTCCGATCTCTTTTATAAAAACATGATTTTATCAAACAGCTTCTATGAACACATGAAGGGTCACTGATTCATTAAAAGCGCTAAAATATTTCTCTCACTTCTCTCGTTTCTCAATAAGACCAGGAAGTTTTTTTTTTAATTTTTTTTTATAAGACCAGGAAGTACAGACCGCGGCAGCAAGGAGGAGCAGTCAGCCAGGATGCGTTCAGGTAACCTCGGACGTTGAAATGTTAAGAGACAAATAGGACAGATTATAGTAAAAATAACAAAACAAAAATAAAAGGGTTCAACATTAACATCAGATTTATCTAATCAAGCATTTTCCTAAACCAGCAGTAAGAAGTTCAATCTGTGTGTTTCTATGAAATCAGTCTGACCGAGGCGTCCTTCGTTCGTCGTCATCCAGTGGTGTCACGTGACACCACTGGCATCAGAGCGGGAAAATTGAAATTTGCCCGCTCTCATTCTCTCACATGGACTGCAGCGGATGGATGAAGCTCATGTCTGAGACATTCTGGGTCACTCTGATTTATTTATTTTTTGTCCTCCAGTTTTTCTCTGTGAAGTTTTTTGTTTAGAAGCGGCGATAACTCAGTTGATCCTCTGCAGAAAATCAGACGAGTTTCTACAACAGAAAGTCATTGCAGCTCTGATGAAACCGATAAAACCTGCAGCCTCTAAATGGAACAAAGAGGTGAGGATATCAGAACATGATCTTAGACCTGATACTTGTTGTTTTCTTCCTCAAACTGATCAGCGGACTCAGACGAAGATGATCAAACTTCTTTCTGCAGGTTTTCCTTTCCAAACGAAGCGGAACCACTTGGTGGTTCCACAATGTTTGGTTTTCTTTATAGTAGGCAGGATCTGTTGCTCCCTTTGTTCACATTGTTTCAGATTAACTAGTGATATTTAAGCGATGAACTTGTTTCATACGAAGAGATGAGTACAAACGTGAAAATGAAAATATTAATGAATAAAAATCTTGATAAAATAGAGAAACTTGATGAAGTGGATCTATTTTCACCTCCACCAAGTTAAACTCATGTAATCTGATCTGAGCTGATTTAATAAATGTTTTCTGGCATTCAGTGACACATAAACTCCATAAAATACAGACTGAAGCATAAAACAAAGATAAACAGTAAAAGGTTTATGTTACTGAGACTGAATTAATATGTTTAATGAATATATTCATTAACTTAATTCAGGTTTTATTTAATAAATCATTTAGTCTCTTTTGATTAATTGAAGTATATAATTTAATATTAAATAAACCTTTTTCAATTAATGAACATTTTGCAGATCATAGAAGCAGTGGATTATGGGATTGTTCAGCTTTAGTTTGTAACTTTGTCATTAATAGAGAAAGAATAAAATCACAAACTCCTGCAGATTTTCAGGTTGATGATTAATAATAATTAATCTCCTGAATCCTGACAGATTAAATTAATCTCCATAAAAATAAAGTTTCTGCTCTGAAATCAGAAGTTGAAGCTGCTGCTGTATTTACTTATGGCCACAAGGTGGCAGTAGTGCTGTTTTTATTTTTACATTTTCCCACTGTATTATAATCTGGTGGGCCACCAGACTTTACTTCCTCCAACCATCATGTATAAATATGAGACAGTAATGATGATTACATTAGGTTTATAGTGACCCATTGATGAGGACGAGGTGCAAAGTGGGTCGTCCTGTTAGTCTCACTATTATTTCCAAATCATGATGTCGGCTTGTGCATGTCAGAATTTTTGTAACTTTTAACATTTTTCAACACAAAAACATGGTGGACTGACCTACTGACCCTGACACTGAGCTTAACGGGTGAAGAATGTTTTACCATAACAGATTCAAAGAAACTTTAATCACAAAACTAGAAAGTTGAGGAGTTTCTACCTGATGAATCTAAAAGTCAGACTGTAGATGTTCCTCATAATGTGACCGATGTTTATTAATGTCCTGCTGCCTCTCCTCCTCCTCCTCTTCCTCTCTCAGGATGAAGATGATCTCCCTGCTGCTCCTCATCCTCAGCTCATGTCTCTGTGGTCAGTNTCTGTGGTCAGTCTCCATCTTGTCTTTGTGACAGAAAGCTCTCTAGATGGAGCTGAAAGACTCCCATGTTCCAGTTCTCAGTGTGTCTGCTCCTCTCTTTCTCTCTCTGTCTCCTCAGCAGCAACATTTGTAGTGAATGTGACCCAGAGCAGCTATGAGGCAGAGGAGAACCACAGCATCACTCTGGAGTGGACCTTCACCACCAGGACTCAGGGATCCTACAGGGATCTGTTCATCTACTGTGAAGCGAACACGGATCATGGAGTTTTAGTTCTCTATCAGGTCCATGAAGGAGTTGAGATTCCAAAGTCTCAGGATGATCAGTTTTCAGGACGAGTCCAGATTGACAAAGACGTCCTCAGAGAAGGACGAATCAGACTCCATGTGTCCAGACTGAGGACTGAAGACTCTGGTCTGTATCTGTGTGACGTGAAAACTGAAGATGGATTCAACTCTGGAAGATGTCGACTCAGCGTTACTGGTGAGGAGAAAGTAATGGAAATGTTTTCCAATGAACAGTTAGAAACTGACATTTATATCCATGATAAACATAATTATCTCAAAGTTAAAACTTCTTGAGTAAGTAAATAATTTCTTTTCTTTTCCAGCAGCTGCTGATTATCTCCAAACTCAGAGACCAAATTTGACTCCAGAACCAGAGAGACGGACACATATCATCTGGATTAAAGTAGCAGCTGTGATATTTGTGATTATTCTAGTTGTAGTTCTAATTTATACTCATAGGAGAAGCAAGACGCCTTTAACTCAACAGACTCTTTGAGAAACACATGAACTATGTGGGAAAAGTCTTGATTTTCTGTTTTAAAGAAATAAAAGACTTTAAAACCTTATAAATCAGTTTTCAGTTAAATAATTTTTTTTATATGTATAAAGTCTCTTGTCACTGCTGTTGGGTTTACCTCTAAGAAGAACACTGTAAATTATTGTCTCAGATGTTCATTTTTAATTCCAGTTTTATTAAATGTAGTTTTTTCCTCCTGATCTCCATCAGCTGCTGTTTTTGTTGCTCCATTAAATCTTCATCCAGCTGTTTCACCTCAGTGAGCATCAAACCTCATGAACATCCAGATGTTAACAAATAAACTCAACTTTAGTAGAAATCATTTCATCCAGATGGAAAACATCAAAGTCATCAGAGGAGAGTTAAGTTATAAATATCACATTTTATTGCTGTTTTATATTATTGTGATACTTTTTCTTGTTTTTCTTCATAACTAAATGTTATGAATATAATTATATGAAAACTAAAATGTTTCTATTTGTTCATAGCAAACATTTTGCATAATTAACTCACCAACCACCAATCTTAATAATTTGTCCAGTTTTCCTCCAACAATCCATAAATAACATTTTCTTGTGATAAATAATAAATAATTTAACTAACAGGACAATAATCTCCTCTCTCTGGGTAAATGAACGTCTCCAAAACAAACAGCTCAGTTTCATCTCATTAATATATTCTTAGACTTTGTAGATCATCATATAATTTCTCTTTTTAAAACTGACTCTAAGGTAATTTATTCATGTATAATCTGCCATCTTTATGTTTATTAAAAATAACCTTATTTTTATTACAACAAACCCTCTTAGACAAATCTTTTCACAATAAACCAGCTGGAAACCTTTTTCTCTTATGAAGTTTTTGTGACGATCTGTTTTCTGTGTAGTTATTTTTGAGGTTTTTCTGTGTTTTGTTCTGTTTCCTGTGAGTCTCTGTCGTCCCTGTTTGCTCCCAGTTGTGTCCAGTTCCCTGATTTCCTCCCTGTGTGTTTAACCCCACCTGTTGTCTCTGTCCTTCGTCGCTCCTCGTCTACTGTTTGTCATTTGTCTGTCTGTTTCCGTTGCTGCCTGTATTTCTCAGTTTGTTCCTGGTTCTTTATTAAATCATAATTTCATCATGACTACCCAGGTTGACCGGCGTCTTCCTCACCTCCAACCACTGGACATCATGACAGTTTTATTGTTTTCAGAGGAATTTGATGCAGTTCAGCATTAAAGACTTTAATGACTTTAATGTTTTTCAGAGAACTGGTGCTTAAATTAAATAGCTTCCTATTAAATATTTCTGTCTAAAATCTGGTAAAATATCCTCTAACAATCTGATGAATCATCTAAACATTCATTTAAAATAAATGGTCAACATTCAGATCAGCCCTTAGTTCACAGATGATGATAATATTTTCCTCATTAACCTGATAGAGTCTCTGAGTCATTTTGGTCCAAAAGGTGAATTAATATTAATTAGTGATTCCATCTGATGTCTGATATTCAACATGTCTGATGTTATTATAATAATCATCAAGTCTCTCCAGTTAATCTCCATCTATTGGTTCTAGTTTTCGGACTGAGCCTGGAAATCCCTCAGCATGACGACATTTTATACTGAGCTGCTCTCATCGTCACTCATCGTGTAAAATCCTGGTAACAGGAAAAACTGAAGTTTTCTAAAACCGTTTGGTCCATTGATCAGAATCAGAAGAATTTTACTGTCATTGTCAGAAAGACAACGGAAATGCAGGTCCAGTACAACCATCCATTACACAACACCACACTGGGAGGGGGAGGGGGGCGAAGCGGAAGAGGGAAAGTTGGTTGATCTTTACTTGTTGCAACGTATGAACGTTTCTGCCACCAGGGGGCGACAGCAGCCCATTGCAGACAGTCATGTTTGAACCTGGAAACGAACTACAGTTACCTTTGCCTTTCACATCTACGTCATCTGACTCTGTACTTCTGAACCAATCAGAAACCGAGGCAGAGTTTGTTGTTTAAGGAAGTCAGGGCAGCATTTCTATCTCCAACCCACATGTCACAGACTTTGTTTATCCCATTAAATCATTGGTTACATACATTTTTAAAACATTTAAACATTTAGTAAATCCAGATCTACCAAGTATTTTGTCTCCTTCCTTAAAGTTTTCCTTCCAGTTTTTCTCCTCCCTCTCTGACTTCATCAGCCTGTAAAAGCAGAGCGATGTTTCTGTTTAGCTTCATCAGCTGGTTTCCATGCCGACCTCTGGGTCTGAAGGACTGTGAGGTTCAGCCTCTGCTGGTCTGAGAGCTGGTAGAAAAGCATGTTTATATAAAAAAAAAAACGGTGTGACAACTAAAGGCAATAAGATCCCTGTTCACCAGCAGGCAGAGAGAATAGAGCTGCTTTCTCTGATGTGTTAAAATGTAATATTCATTATTTAATTTTAGATGTTTATTTTACACTTAGTGAGCACCAGCAGCCCTCCTGACCCCAGTAGGGACAGGGTGTTAGAAAATGGATGGATGGATATTATTTGTTTGATTTGTACAACACTTTTCATAATCACTGTAGAAAACCTTGGTGTTTACAGGTATTTTTTTTTACAGACGCCTGACAGCACAGTGATGCCCTGAAGCAACAAACCCAAATCTGGTTCTGGGAGGCGTTGATGTCCAATTTCATGATTGATATGTAATTAGGGACCACTAAGCTCCCAAAGAATCTGGGAAAACTTGAACACAACTTGTCCTGCTGTTTCCTCTGAGTAAAAACAAATGTGGGCCATAAAGACGCTGACAGCTTAATGAACAGAGACGTCTTCATCATTGAAATGAGTTGATTCTGTTTTTCAGTAGAATCTGTTAAAGTCAGATGATATGAAATATTACACAAACATTTATTTTAATATTGAGGCCTTATGACTTCACATTTAGGAGATATTTTTATATCCCCTAAATATTGTTAAATGTTAGCGTTCATATTTAAACCACAGTTTGATTATTGTACTGACCAGGCAGCCAGGATAACATTAAACATTTTGAAAAGATTTTATTAATGAAAGGCATGGATGGTACTTGTTTGTTTTTTAATCTTAATGATTACTAATACTTGTATATCTTTCATGTTATTTTACATAAAATTGCTACTGATTTTTTAGTAACATGCTATCCTTTCTGCAGGACTTCTATGCAATCATTTAATTTATAAAACTTGTTTGTTTTTAATCAAATTTGATAAATGTTCAAACTGAAAGGACAAAACTGACCAGCTTACACCATCTTCAACATTTTGTCAAGTAGACCTGCTGTTTGTCTCATGCTCCGCCCATTTCTCTGTTAGACTTCAGCAAAGAGCGCCTCCCTTTTAAAACTGAAAGTCACCACGCATTTTTTTTTCAATCCCGTGGAAAACTTCCTCATTTGGAAAAAAAAAAGTTAGTTCGACGTGTTTGGAAAGGCAAAACAGCTTCCAGCTCAACTAAAAAACAGTAAGTATCTGTAAAAAATCTGACAGATTTACAGTTTTTGTTATTTTTCTGATTTCGATAATGTGGTGTTATGTCGTGTTTAAAAACGACGTGGGTAATAAACATCCACATAAATCATACAGTCATCAACTTATTTTTTTCAATGCTGTTATATCGATTTGAACATGATAAAGTTGCTTTACCTTCATTTATCAGTTTATTTTCCCAGAATTGACGACTGAGAACTAAAACTCCTTTACAAAGTCGACATAGACGTGTTGTTTTTGTTTGTTTTTATGTTAGTCCCTGAACTCGAGATAATTTGAAACAGTCAAAAATACTTAGAGGAATAAGTATTTGCATACTGAGAGCGTTTTAGAAGGATTATGTGAACGGGAACGTTCACAAGTTAAGTCACGATCGAGTATCTTTAAACTTTAAAAGCCACTTCCTTGTTTTAGTCGTCAGCCATTTTAACCATATGACTCTATTACATTTGTACATCTAATAAAGTAAATAATGTGGTGTTTAATCATGACTAAATTGCCAAAGATAGAATAATATAAGATGCCATGGGAGCCCCAGTGTTTCTATGGTGTTTGAAGAATCTTTAAAGTCCCATAACCGCCATAAAAACTTGTTCCAGTTTGTTCACTACATGGATAGACATGACACACACACACAAATACCTGTCAAAGAGGGTGTATGTTTCCATTAAAATAAATTTGAAATTGTAAATAGTTATTAAAGGTAAACTAATATCAATCCAAAGTAGACAATATTTTGTTTCTCTGTAAGAATCTTGTTTTTTAATCTTTAGTGAACTGCAGTGTTGAAATGAACTGATTCACACACTTGCATTGCTAAAATAAATCCTTTAGTTATACCCATATGTTCTTCTCTGATGTTTTTCATAATTTTTTAATGTATTAATCATAGTTTAAGACATAATTATGGAGTTTTTTTTTATTTTCTATAACTGACCTAGTTAGGCATCTTGAAGTGCAATCAAGTTCCTGAGATTTCTGCTAATTACCTCATTACTTCCTGTGGTTATGCCAAGGTGATACATTCAACCTAAAAAAGGCAGTGCAAGAGTTTGTTTTCCAACTAATGGCCCTAGACACAGTGGCCCTTTGGTTCTTTCCTCATCCAATCAAATGAGACACTTTTTCCCTTTACCTCAGTGTTTTGTGGAAACTAGAATCACTGTTAACATAAGGTGACCACATTTCAGAGATTAAAACTGGGTGCATTTTTAGCTTGAAGAATTAATTTTATCAAACATAAATTAAGAATATAGAACAGTTATAGTTAACATATGAATTCATGTTTAAACAATAAAATCAAGTATAACAGCAGCAACCTGTCTTTCATCACTGCTTATTCTAAAAATTAATTGGACATTTCTGGGGACATGACTTCTAAAATGGGGACTTTCCCTCAGAGGTCTGGTCACCATCTATTATGGATAGTTGATGTTGGCTACAACAGATGTTACTCAGCTGAAGAAGACCACTTACTTACCCTTATAAATGCTGTTCTCTCGACTTAATAAAATATACATAATCTGGACATCTGACTGAAATACTGTTTTCCTATAATCCTGAATGTCTTTGTAAATTGTGCATTATGGAATGGGGTGGGCCAAGCTGGTCCAAAATGCCTGGGCCAATTATGCAAATAACTGGCATCTCTTAAGAAAACAAGGCATCTCTTAAATGTTTCTTTAATTTCAACAATATGAATCTGGATAGAATAAAAAAAAATCTGTATGTTTTTTCAGTTGAAAACTACGTACATTTTTGCAGAACTTTTTATTCTTGTTATTCTTGAGTACAAATTTTAAGCTACAAAATTAAAACCCTGAGATATTCTTTTTTTTAGTGCTCCAGATGTGAATTTCTTCTAACAATGAGAAAATGTTATTCCTTATCCTTCTACACCTGACCTCTACTGTTGATGGTGAGTTTCCACATTAAAAAGAAAAAAAAATAGATCTATGGCATTGCAAAAAGAGACAGTTGCCTCATAATGTCTCCCTACCCTCTGCAGCGACATTCACTGGTGAAACACCTCCACCTGTTGATGAAACAGAGGAGGGAGGCAACTTCACCCTCAGCTGGGACAGCCTGACCCAGACCAACACGACCCTCACCAAGCTGATCTGCTTTCTCCTGCTGAGTCCTCCTAAAGTCCTGTATCGAGGGATAAACGGAGCTGAGGTCCCAGAGGCTCAGGATGGACAGTTTTCAGGACGGGTTCAGAGCGACGGGAGAGAAGGACGACTCAGACTGTCCAGACTGAGGGCTGAAGACTCTGGACGTTACCGCTGTGACCTGGCTGCTTATGACCAGGTGTTGAGGAAATGGGAGCAGACGTCAGGTAATTCAGCAGATCTCACTCACTGCATCCGACTCTTTAAACCTCTTTAGTTTATCATTTGTTCGTCATCACTATGGTATTTTCTCCTCCAGTAAACTTTGTCCTGAACGTGACCAAAACCCGTCACAGAGACATTTCTTTGTCTCTGAACACACCCAAACCTGAACTTGGCGTTTCTAAAGGTGAGTCACTGTTGCCACGGTAACTTCTAATATGAAGTTCATTAGAACCTGGTCAATGCAAGAAATTAACACATTTTTGAAAACAATTTTGCATGAGTAGCCTTGCAACGTATCATAAGGTACGATTAAAAAGTATGCATTACTGTCAATGTCCGTCCTGAGAAAAACACTTAAAGCTTTTCTAAAGCTTTCACCCCCTTAAGCTCATTTTGACGTTTCAGAATCTCAATGCATTTTAATGAGAAACCTTTGTGAAGTGAATTGTAAAAGAAAGATTCCATATCTTAAGAATTTAAAAAATAAAAACTTGAACAGCATGACATTCATTTGTCTTTAGTTAGTTACAACTCCAAGGCTTTTGGGGACATTTCTAACGGCATTGTACATCTAGAATATAAAGTGTGCCTCTTCTTCTTTGATGCTTAAATTATGCTGCCACCAACATGTCTTAAAGTGGGGTTGGAATGAACAGGTTATTAAGGAATGAATTTGAGATCACATGAATAAATTTGTTATGGATTAATTAGGAGTTTATCTGTCTTGAGTGTGGACCATAAAGTAATTTTATCTCAGTTGATCAGGACACCTACTTCCACAAGTTTGCTGTGTCTCCTCATGGTTTATGATAAAGTGAAAAAGGGAATTCTTCACATCTTACTGACTGCAAAATCTTAGTGAGGAAAAGCCAACTGTTATTTGGTATTCAACAAAGTATGCCAGCAAATTGATAGGCAATATAAATACCAGAGTAACTGGGGTCAGTGAATGCTGGATGAATTGATATTCTACCGTTGGATGAAACATGGTTTCCATGGCCAAGAAGATACAAACTTTACAAAGCTTTGAAAGCAATGGCATAAAGCACACACAGCACTACTATGCTTTAAAGCAGTGGGATTTTCTGGGAATATGAATAATCTCTCTGTTCAGTAACTCAAGTATTCAGTGTGGGTTAGACAGTTACTTAAATACATTGGTATTTAGTCAAGTCTAAAGTTTTATAGAGAATTGTAGCGTTGATCAGGGATTGGGTTCATCTCCTTTGCTTTAGAAAAGGAGGTCTTATCTGCTAGAGTTTAATGTGTCACTGAGATGATAAACATAAATTACTGTGGTTTCATTATGTGTACACAGAAACCTTTATGAATAAATAGAATACTATAAATTCGATCTCATTGCACAGTGTTGCTGTTTCTGTTTGTGGTCATTGGGTCAAACGGCAGTGCCAGTTTGTGATGTAATCAGGGTAAGTCGAACCACAAACAACTAAAGCTGAATACACAGAAAGTTGTGGAGACATCAAAGGTTTAATTTTTTTGTGCTGCACAGTGCAGCAAGATCTTCTTCAGCCTGCTGCACTTTTAATTTGGCTTTGAATACCACCTGCCTAATGACTGAAGTATGTTCATTTATCCTGGTACCTGGTTTTCACAAATGTTTTTCATGAGAAGTAAAGGTAACCAAACACTGCAATACTCTTTGAAAACTAGTACCGCTATTTCATCTGGCTGGAAAATTTAACTACAACAGTGTGAAATTCCAAAATGACAGCTAATTTTGACCAAAATAGGTAGAAATTATTGTATTTTATTTGTCCTTTAAATGTTAAATATGAATTCCATTTTTTATTAAATTTCCAGGTTTCGGAAAAAACCTGTTAAGGTTTCACACCTGCACCCTTCCTCACCAATGATACTTTTGTGTTATTTTTAGAGGGACTTGACACAAAAACAGCAAGATGGTGGTGGGTAACCAGGGCAACCAGTGACAAAGGGCAGACAGTTTCTTTTATTTCTTTTTCTGCTGTCAGGTTGTACTTGAATCCACCGTATTTACAAACAAATAATTTCTCTCTACGGGGCTGCACAGTTGGTAGAGCTGTTGCCTTGCAGCAAGAAGGTTCTGGGTTCAATTCCCGGCCCCGGTCTTTCTGCATGGTGTTTGCGTATTCTCCCTGTGCATGGTGGGTTCTCTGGCTTCCTCCCACAGTCTAAAAACATGGCTGTCAGGTTAATTGGCCTCTCCAAATTCTCTGTAGGTGTCGTTGTTTGTCCTATCTGTCTCTGTGTTGCCCTGCGACAGACTGGCAACCTCTCACCCAAAACGTTCACTAGAGATGGGCACCAGAAACCCTCCTCGCCCCACTAGGGTGTACAGCCCACTAAGGTGTACAGAAAATGGATGGGTGGATGAGCTCTCTGTATTTTTAGTATGGTTAATCTTGTTTTTTTTTTCAATATTTTTTAACACTTTGGAGTTTTGTGTGCGAGTCCCTCTAAAGATAAGAAATGTATCCATGGTGAGGATACGCAAAGTTGCATGTGGGAGTTGCACTGGGTGAAGACGGAGGGCAAAGAGTGTGGTTTAACTTAGCCTGAGGCAGGGGCGCGGTATAGGGGGAAAAGTGATGACAATTCTAAGGGCCCTTCACCACAGGGGGGCCTCACAAAAAAAAAAATATTTTTTTTTTTTACAGAAATAGAAAAAAAAGCAGGGCCCTGTCAATTACTGTTACTTTGTTTCTTAAAATTGTTTTTAGCAGTAACAATTAAATGTTACCCCTCTCAGGCCAAATAGCATACATCTATATTTGCACTGAACAGCCCCCTGGATCTGCGTTAAATGGTTCGTTCAGCAGCAGACGGTACGAGACGAGGACGACTGTGGCAGTTACTATGCTGCCTCGTAGTGATGGGTAGATGAGGCGCCATGTCTCATTTCGACCCATAGCAAAACTGTGTCGATACTGTGTCACTGAATACTGACACCTTTGGGACATTAAAAATTCCTACAGGCAACGTCGTGATTTGATGACCTAGTCTGTACAATAAGATTTAAGTCTTTGTATTTTATTGAATATTATATATTGTATTATGTCATATCTTAAGTTAAATTTAAAATATATTTGATATACAGTCAATAAATAATGTGAACATGTACCATAAAGTGCGAGATTCACAGCTGTATCTATGGCAGAACCTCTGGCCACTGTTTTTTTTTTTCCAGCAGGCCTTCAAAGTTTCAGTTTCCATCTCCTGAAAGGCCAAGCTGCATTACATACCATAACTTTATTGGCATGATAATAAAAAAAACAGCCTCCTGTCTGAAGTGCAGCTAGTCCACACAGTTTTACCTTGGCTTGCGTTTAAATTACAGATATCTGTTGCCATGTCCCTCCTGACCCATCCTCTCCTAAGAGAAAGCTGCAGTATGTCACTTTTATATAAATATATTTTTTTTTACATATTTGCTTGAACTGTCATTGTGTTGTGACGGTGTGGCATGAGAGATAATTTGTGAAAAAAGTATTTCCTCTGCCTTCTCCCAGTGCTAGAAACAACCAATCAGATGTAGGAGGCGGGTTTTAGTGCTGTCAATCACAATCTCATGTGGCTGCTCATCCTTCCTCCCCCTTGATTTGTCCCATGCTGAAGCTAGCATAGCGCAGAGTTGTGCAGATTCAAACTGTGAATGCTCCGTCTAGTTAGCATAGCTACCAATGACGACAAACAGTTTTCCTGTAACAATAAGTTGTTTCTCCACCATTAGCACATCTAGCAGTGAGTGAATGAACAGAGCTAAGACCCTCCCCCTGGCTCTGATTGGTTGTTTTGGTCAGAATGTCACATTACTTTAGCTAACAGTAGTTCAGGGAGGAGGTGGAGGAGATTGATTTTTTTTTTCCACAAATTATCTGTCTCATAGCAAACTGTCACAACATGGTGACAGCTTTAACAAAAATGGAGAAAACATATTTTTTATTAAAGTTCCATACTGCAGCTTGAATGAAATGCAACTACATAACATTTTTGAGAAGTCTGGATTGCTTTATGTATATTTTACATGTTGCTTTAGACAGTTGCTGATGGAGAGAAACATTTCAGTATCTAAAACTAATAATAAAAAAATTTAAGCAACCTACTTGCTGAATTGTATGCGGACTATTGCATACAGTGTTGCATACTGTTGCATATAAAATTCACTAGCAGTAAATTTTGTGCTGGTATCAATCTTGGACCAAAGAAAGCAAGGCAGTTGCAAGCCTTTAAAATTATGGTGCTTTTGATAGCTGTGTCAGACAGACTCAAGAAACTGTAACAGCAGTTATAAATAAATTTTACATACGCATTAAAACTTTTGCTGTCCTAACATGAGACAAATAATCTCTGAAAAAATAATCGATCTCCTCCCTGTTCTGCATAATTACTCCGCTCAGTCAGAAACAGCCAATCAGAGCTAGCAGTAATCAGCTAGCCGCCATGCTATCAGGAAGTTTTCATTCAGTAACTCTGGATTGTTTATTGTAATGGATCCTGTTTTTGCCTTTGAATGTTAAGTTTTATACTTGAGCTTCTTGGCAATGTTGAGAGGTTTTATTTTGGCTCTTTGCATTATTTAGCCTCTTCAGAGCCTTCATATGTTATCAGTCTGTTAAAGATAGTATTATTGATAGCAGTACAATTTGCAGAATGCAAATTGTACTGCAATTTTTCTTAGAAAAGTTGTTAAAAACAAGTTTTTGTATAAATTAAGGTGAATTCATGGTTCCTTTTTCCACATAATGTAACCGGTACTGTTTATAATAAAAAAAATAATAATAATAATTATGTGATCGGTATCGGTGATCGGCCCTCATGGGTGATTTGAATCGGAATCAGCAGGAAAAAAACTTTATCAGCACATCTCTACTTATTACCATTTAGTGATTTGGAGGCAATAGTTGTCCAACTTCAACCCTTTACTGTTTACTGTGGGATCTTTCCTCCCCAGAATTGTTGGAGCCATTGTTGCTTCCTCAACTATATGGCTCACAAAATATTACTGCAGTCCTTCAGTAGAATCATGTCCCTCTTCTACATCACTCCATAGCTTTTTTCTCCAAAACTGCAGATCAATCACTCAAATCTTCTCGGAAATTGTTCACAACTTCCTCCCCTACTGTGTATCCAGCCTTAGTTGTTTGAGGTTTGACTTACTCTGATTACGTCACAAGATGGCACAGGCATTGATCCAATTATTACACAGTGACCCTCTGCATTTACTATAAAGTATAGAATACTATAAAGTATTCTCACAGAATACTTTGTTGTATTCTGTGAGAAATATTTATTAGCAAAAGCTTTTGTGTACACAGAATGAAAGCACAGGAGTTCATCTTTTTAAATCATGTCAGTGACTCAGTGAGGATTTTACACAGACCAGCCAGAGAGACACTGAATGGATTCCAAAAGATATTGGTAATTTATTACAGAAAGTCAAAAAATAATTCAAAAATGATGAATTGGGCCCAAAATAGAGGTCACCAACAAACTACAACTCTGGTAGTAACAAAAAGAACTCAAGCACAAACTGACCTAACAAACAAGAATGAGGGGAACTTAAATAGTGGCTGATCAGACCATGGCTGACACACACAAGGGGTAATTTAACACCCAAGAACTTAAACAAATACTGTTCAACACAATACTAAATCTTTAAATAAAATAAATGCTATTAGAACTAAACTAACTGCCAAAAAGAAGAAACATTAAAGAAATAACCAAATTTCCCCTTCCCCTGGCAAACAAATGGGATGACCCACTGAGGTTTGCCAGCCATATAAGGAAAGCAATCAGCAGCAGCTCCAAAGGAAACTGGTAACTTAAAACAAGAAGAAATTAATCAGTTGCATATAACAAAAACATCAACAACTGACAGATTAAGTTAACTAAATGTGTGCACTGCAAAGAGTCAGGCTAATTTCTAAAATGAAAATCTAAACTATTCACTAATATGTAAACTAATTTTAAGGATAAACAGAAAATGATTACCATTCAACGTCTCTGTGTGACAGTAGGGACAACTGTCACAGATACTTGCCAGATAACGGAGCTAATAGTTTTAGCAATACAGTTTTCTTTACAGATCCTCCTTAACTGTAGATCTCACTAACTCCTCCAGTTACCATGAATGGTAATTCATTAATTTTCTGACTGGAGAATTTTCAGTCGTTATATGCTTATTCAATCTTCAAGTAATGGATTAAATCAAGCAAAATGAATGTTTTTTCACTAATTTTCCCAAACAAATTTTTGAGCCTTTGAAACAGCAGATGTCAGTCTGTAGGGTTACAGTATTTTCAGAGTTCTGAGTACACTTACACTTACTCTTCTCAGATTTTTATTTGCCTAAAATGTCTAAAATAATCTATAATTTTCCTTCTATTTAGTATCCTGTCAAAACACTTTGTGGTATCAAGACAAAAATGTGAAAAGGTTTCAGAACATTAATGTTTGTTTCCTTCCACATTTTGCATTTGACAAAAATGTGCTAAAAATTAATTTTTATGCCCTTTTTTCAGGTATAAATTCACTGCATTTTGGAATTAAAGCAGGCATATTTGTACCATCTCTAGCTGCAGTCGTCATTGCTGGAATTCTGGTCATCTTCAAGTCAGACCAAATCAGGTTTGGATTATTCTTTTTTTAAATGTGTAAATTTTATGTTTTATTGCTTAATTTGAGTTAATGTCAGTGTTCTGTGAATTCCACAGGTGAAGGGAGCAAAAACTCAAAAGTCTGATGCAAAAAAAAAAATCAAACATCTGATGCAAAGGAGATGAAGCTGGGTCATAATCTCACCTAGCTGATCATTTTTGAGATTAAGTGCTTGGATGGAAACTCTTCTGATTCCAATTCAGATTATTAGGTAATCAAATTGTAATCTCAGGCTGCTGGATTATAGAGGGATTATCAGTCAGTATCATGTTGCATTAGCAACTGCTGTACTTCAGATGTTTCCTGCAGAAGGCAGGCAAGAATAGATTGTACAGGCTGCTGTGGTGGCGGCGAAGAGGTAAAGCATAACCCTTGTACGGAGGCCTTTGTCCTTCCTTAATGCAAACATCACAGGTTTGAGTCCTGGTCTTGTAGGGTACTTAGAAATTGTACTCAAGTAAGAGTAGCAAAACTTCATGATAAAATTATTCAAGTAAAAGTAAAAAAGTACAGTGAATACTCCAAAAAGTACATTTCTTTTTTCGAAAAGTTACTCAAATACATTCATCTGTGTAAATGTAACTAGTGTTGGAGAATTATCATTTCTCCATTTAGGTACTTAATCTATGAAGTTCAAGAAGAGTCAGTGAGTTGAATTCATAAATTCCATGTATTAAAGCTAAAATGCATAACTTGTGTTACGGCCCAAGGCCTTTTCCTTTGGGTCTCTAACATCCATGTTTTGGACTCCTTAATTGGTGCTGATTGGAAGTGGAGGCAGCTGGCCAGTGTCTCCAGATGACATCAGATCCACCTTAAGATGCACCACTTTCTCTGACTAAGCAGCTCATTCTTTCTGTCTCCCTGCCACTCTCTCCCCTTTCTCCCACAACCAGTTATGATTTTTGTTAAATAAATTCCCTTTTAAGTTATCTCTGGCGTTGCTTCCCTTTCATTTGTTATGGTTTAAGAGCCGGAGCATAACACTTGTCCATTGACAAGTTTTTCCTTTTTTTTTTTGAGTCCACATCAAAATGGCATCTAATGGTTTCTAGACCTCTTTGTTGGCATCTACGGTATATAAACTGTCCTAAAGAAGGCGTTCCCTAGTGTGTCATTTCCTTTAATCTTAGCTTTGCGTGTGTGTGTATGTATGGGCATGCAAAAAGCTAAGAGAGGAAAACACAGTATTATTCATTCCCAACACTAGTTACTACCTAGCTCTGCTTGTATATTTCTGTATGCTTTTGGAAATTTATGTTCATATTTATATATTTTTTATTTTTCTGTTACTGTGTCATTTCCTTGCACTTTATATTTTATGTTTTGGATCTCAATTGTTCACATTGTTCTTATTCAAAATAAATTTTTAGTACTGTTCATTTTGTTTTTTCTTTTTTGTCTGTTATATGTAAAATTTACTTTTTTCAGCTTTACATTCAATTATGTTATTCTCTCATCACAAAGCATACCTGGAGTGTTGCCTTGATTCTTTCGTGCATGTCTGAGAAATTGTTTAATCTTCATGGCAACCATTCAGCTGGGAAAAACACCTTGGTGGTACCTAGCCCCGCCTTCAAGACGCAGCTCCTCCTCAGAACTGCATCTTCTAAGCTTTTGAGCTTCTTCCTCACAGAGCATCATGTTTGATATATAACTAAGCAGACTCACCATCATCTTCCTTCGTGAGAGCTGAAAAAGATCTAAAAGAAATCAGCAGACCTCCATATTGTTGATGTTGGCTCATTCAGATCTCAGTGATCAAACCTGTTCTCTCTCTGGTTTGAACAGCAGATCTGAAATTATAGGTGCATTCCCAAACTTCATCAGTCCAAGGCCAGTCAGACGGCAGGAAGAGCTGACAGCTGCTGAGATGCCTGCACACATTGGCAACCATTCACCATTTATATAAAAAAAATTAGTATCTTTTATTCTTCCAGTTTCCAGGGTGACAATTAAATACTTTCTTCTGGTTCAGATTTCACTCCAGAAAAGTCATAAAGATCCAAAATATTGTCTCTCAACTTTTTCAGAGGCTCTGTCATGAGACTTGTTCATTCACATTGATACTGAAACTGATGGACTTTGTCCTCAACAATTGCATAAGTTACAAAAGTTACTACGCGCTCTGGTGGTGAAAAGAAGCTACAACATTATAAAAAAATGTCAAATAAAGGAGGTAGATTAGCTAACGTTGTTAAAACAATTAAAGGAATACTAAGAATACTATTATGACAATTAAGTATAAGTAGTCATATAAATAATTATAAACGTATCGATAAATTGAATTAAAAATAATTTTTAGATATTTTCCAACTCCATTGAAATGTGTCCTTAGTTTTTGTCAACACTGTCAGACATTAAAAGAATGTCAAAAAATCAGGCATTATTGGGGGGCACCAGAACTTCTGAGGACCCCATGACGTTGTCTTTTCTCTTCATTTGCTAAGAGGGCTAGTTAGCTCTGGTTAGCTTAAGTTATTCTTATGTTTTATCTTCTTTTTATTACTAAGTTGTTTGTCACAACCATGATGTGTCAACTCCATAACTGACAATTTACAAAACTTTAATGAAATTTTGTGAAATAAAAGCTTAATTTTGGTAAAATGTAAAGATTTCATGGACCTGACGAGCTACAATATGGCCTCCTTCAGAATAACATCATATAAATTGAGGTAGTTTGGCTTTTTGTGAACTCCATCAGAGTTTTTGAGACTCTTTCAGTGAAATTGTTGACAAATCTCACTTAAATGTGCAACTAATTCATTTTAATGTATTTTACATAATTGCATTACTTCACATGTATCTATCAAGTATTTCTTTTTACTCACTAGTTTGTCACCACCTTCAGTTCTGTCAGCTCCGTCATGCACTGTCAACTCCATCAGATGGACTTTGTGGTGTTTTTTATTTTAAATAATATTTATTTTGTTTCTTGGGAAGCATTTGTCTATAAAACTGAGTAAAAATATCACTAATTGGTTCATTAAAAAATATTTTACATTTATTTTTTGTCAGATGGTGATGACAAACTTCTAGGTCAGGTTCAATAAAAATGTAATTTTCAAAAGAAATGTTTCAACTGGGAGCCTGTACCTTAGCATCTTTACATTTCCAAAATATTATTTGTCATATTTATATACATAAGCTTGAGGAATAATTTAAAATATTTAAACCCATTTTGTCCCACTTCTCAAGAATCACTCATAAAATCAGAAGAGGAACCTGAAATGAAAACGTTAAAAAAGGAGGGTCAAAGACCCAGGATGCGTTTAGGTACCCTTGGATGTTTAATTCTTGGAGACAAATGGGACAGATTACAATAAAAAATAACAGAGAAAAAATAAAGTATTAACAGTATTAACATCAGATGTGTCCCAACAACTATTCTGTTAAACCTTAAGGTAAGAAGTTCAGTCTTTTTGTTTCTCATGGAATCAGTTTGACCTGGGTGTCCTTAAAGGCATCACTGCTCTTTTAGTTCACAAGGTTTCAGATTAACTGGTGATAATATATGGAGGTTGTTTAATATGAAATAAGAGATGAGTACAAACGTGAAAATGAAAATATTAATGAATAAAAATGTTGATAAAGTCTTGAAAAAAAACAAACTGAGATAGACTTGAAGAAGCAGATCTATATCAACAGACCTATCTTTTTCTTCAAGTTAAACCTATGTAGCAACAGTCTGATCTGAGCTTATTTTATTTTCTGGCTTTCAGTGACACATAAAACCTCCATATAACAGAAATTGAAGCACTAAAATAAAGATAAACAGTAAAAAGTTTGTGTTAATGAGACTACATGAATATTTTAATGAACAAATTCATTCATTTAATTCAGGTTTTATTGAATAAACCATTTAGTCTCCTCTGTGATGAAAGTTCAGTTATGGGTCTGAATATACATAAATTAATAAGTTTTAGCTAAACTTAGATGATCAATATCTGTGTTTCATCTGAAATTGGTTTAACTTTTGAAAAGGTTTAATCTCTTTTATATAAAGAATAATAAATAAACACACTAAGGATTATGCACAAATTAACATAATTCATGCTGCAATAATAATGTAATAACTAAACAGAACTTTTCTTCTGCATTCTGAGTATTTTAATTTGATTTTTCCATTTGACTCAAAACCTGAAATATGAGACATTTTAATTAATTTAGAGATTTGTTTTATTTTATTGCTGAATTATTTTTTCTTTTGATGAATTGAAACAAATAATTTAACCTTAAATGTTTTTCAAATAATGAACACTTCACAGATCAACAGAAGCAGTGAATTATGGGATTATTCAGCTTTACTTTGTAACTTTGTGATTAATAGAGAAAGAATAAAATCACAAACTCCTGCAGATTTTCAGGTTGATGATTAGTGATAATTAATCTCCTGAATCCTGACAGATTAAATTAATCTCCATAAAAATAAAGAAGTTTCTGCTCTGGTGCTGAAGTTATTGTAGTTATTTATGGCCACAAGGTGGCAGTAGTGCTGTTTTTATTTTTTACATGTTTTACTGCCTTGTATTATAAGCTGGTGGGTCACCAGACTTTACTTCCTCCAACCATCATGTTAAACAGGATTTTATACACCAGTAACTGAGACAGTAAAGATGATTACATTGGGTTATAGTGACCCATTGAGGTGGACGAGGCACAAAGTGGGTCGTCCTGTTAGTCTCACTGTTATTTCCATATTATGACATCTGTTTGTGCATGTCAGAATGTTTGTAACTTGTAAGAAAAAACATACAATAGTTACAAAAAGTAAATGGAAATGTTTGTATTTAGAAAAAGGTATTTTATTTAAATAAGTGGATAATGGTGAATTGTGATTCCCCTGTGAATTAAAGGTGGCTTGGTCTGTCACATCTGGGACTATTTAAGGCAGCAGTTTCACCTGTGAAATGATTGTTGTTGATGCTGTGAGAAGAATAAACCCACTGCTGTTTCCATCTAACTGCCTCAGCTTGTCATTCTCACTGTAAATCCAGCAGCAAAGGCCACTTTGTTGCTTTCAAGAATTGACTATGTTAGAAACTGCTGCTGGTGAATCATTTTGTCAGATATTAATTTACTACCTTTACAAAGCTTCTTTTAGAAATACTGTGTTTCTGAAATGTCAACCTGGATCCTCCTGTTTCTGACTTTAGGCTCAGTTTTCATTTACAGCAGATTCACAACAATCCAGTTTCTGCAACAGGAATGAAAACTCAGAACAAACTGATAAAAGTCAGCAGCTGGTCTGTGATTTAAATACAGTTTTACATTTGAATTGTTGGAAAAGGAGAAAAGTTAGGACGTAGCAAACCTGCAGACAAGGTCAAAAAAACCTTCTGCTTCAGTTAAAAGCTAATACATCAGTCAAAGTTATCCTTCATGTGCATTATTTAGCAACTTGGCTGATGTGACACAGTGCTTGTGTTCTTTGCTTTGGCAAGTTTAGCCACATGAAGACCCAGGCTAGCCTAAGGACACATTGTGGGGAGCATAGACATTAATACTAGACGCCTCATGGAGCAGGTCGGCCCGTTGCAGCGATACGTAATCGCGTCCGCCATATTGAATGTGGCATCTCT
>NW_006800775.1:10958-14734 GCF_000485575.1 Poecilia formosa | reverse complement strand
GTTATGTCATGTTTATGACAGTGTCATGTCAGTCTTATTCACCCCCCTTCAAATAAAGTGTTGCCGAAAAATGTGGAAAAGAAACTATTTAATGCTTACATCAGAAAAAAAATAATTTAGTTAATTTTATGTCAGCTTCACACAAATGATGATCCAACACATGAATTAAAAAGATGAAAAATGTAATGTTTTATTAATCAAACTGACATTAAACAACATTTGAGTTAAAGGAAGTCAAACTTCACTGACATGGGAAAGAAGAAAGACAAACATTAGAGCTTCTTTAAGAGATTTCAAGAGGAAAAGTTAGAACATTTTCAGTATTTCTTGTCTACAGATTAAATCGATCACATTTCAGAGTCTTTGCTTCAGAATATCAGGTTGTTGTTCTACTCCTGATGGCAGTAACAGGGCAGAAACATGAACATCCTGGTTTTGAACCAAGTCTTCTTAAGAAAACAAATTCAGATCTGGTTTTATAGGACAATTTGAAGTACACAGTCTTCAAAGTTTGTAGCGTTTCAGCATTTGGAAAGTTTATTCCATAGGTATGAAGCATAAAAACTAGATGATTGATACCTCAGTGTTTCTTTATTTCCTGGGTTTATTTCCACACCCATAAAATAAACAAACACTGAGGCATCAATCATCTGGAAAACCTGAAAAACAGGTTTCAGTCATTCAGCCTTGCAGAGTCTCTTTTGTTCTGAGAACATATTTATGACGTTGTGACCATTAGTAAAGTCAACAGTTCCTGCTGAAATACAAATGCCGACACAACAAGATGAGTTAATGATGAACTAAACAGTTTGTTTAGTTCATCCAGCTGAAGGTTATTGGAACGTTGGCCAGTGGAAACATCTGAACATTACCAGGGTTCACATTATCCCGCACGTAGTAAATGTGTCAGACTCCAGTGAAGAGGCTTTAACATCACATTCAGTTCAGAGTTCAGTCTGTTCATCACCTTACAGACATTCATGTCAGATTGATTTAAAGTCAATTGTGCTCATTTTAAAGTTTCCATCAAGTTTAATCAAGTCAGCATAAAACATGTTTAAAATTATAGTTGAAGCTGTTTAGAAACACTTTTCTTTTCATTTCCATCTTGATTGTTTTTACAACAGAAAGTGGAAGGTTAAAAAAAAACCATCAATGAAAGTGACTAATTTAATCATTTTCATCTTCAAACAGGTAAAATAAAAACTACAATCTGTTTTCTATTCAGTTGTAGTTCAATGTGTTGATGAACCTGTTTAAAATTTAAAATGCAAATGTTGAACAAACTGATTATTATGAGACAATTATAGAAGGACTTCAAACTTCAATAAACGGCTAAATGAAACTTTTGGCTTTAGACTGTCAAAGTATCAAAGTGAAACATCAAAGTAGTCGGTTGTTCAGGTGCAGAAACTGGAATAAACATCATAACATCTTTAGTTTCTGTTATTTATCTGAACGTTCAGAAAAACACAAGAGATTTGAACAAATTTAGCTTCAAAGAGAAAAATTAAATGAACAGATTTTTAAATAAATATTGTTGCTATGTAATGTATTTTCATTCTAACTGAAATGTGGACAGACTAAAATACAAGGATGAGTGATGAAGAAATGCTGTCATTGTGCCTTTCAACTTCTTATTAGCTCTTAATTTTGGAGACACAATTTGCTTAACTTAGTAAATATGAATGTTTTCTATATTAAAATTCTTCTGCTGTGTCCATCTTGATCTTGGCCTTAATGTCTGCCTGGAAGATTTGACAAACTTCAGTGACCAAACTGTGTTTCTAAACATACATTATGTTGAAAATGTTTGTTTGACTGAATGTTTGAGTCCAGGCGTCATATTTCTGCTGTGTTTTGAACAATCCTCTTATTTCCCTGTCAATCACCTGATTCCTGCCTGGTTCACCGTCTCATTGTCTGCTTGATGTTTAGTTAGATTCTTCTGCTTGACTTTTATTGGATAGTTAGATTACCTTTTTTGGTATCAGAACTAGAATTAGGTTTTGAAATTATTTGTCCAATTTGAGCATCTCTAGTCCTGCAGACTTTGTGCTGCAACTGATGATGTTTCAGTTCTTATTACCAACAACTCCTGCCTCAAAAACCAGATTTTCTCTCATTTCTATCATTTAGACTCATAAAACTGACATTTTCATTCATCACATGTCTAATTTTATTACAGATACATAAATAATATGTTTGTTTTCTGATGAATGTGAGTCTAAAGTCAAGCACTAACTCTGCTTTTCAGTGAAGTACAGAAATGATGGGGATTGTTTAATTCTCTGTCCAGGTGTCCGTTTGCTACACCTAGAAAATTTCCATCCTTCACTGCAGAGGTGGGGACTCGAGTCACATGACTTGGACTCGAGTCAAACTCGAGTCATTAAAATCAAGACTTGAGACTTGACTTGAAAAAATTCTCAAAGACTNATGTGAAGTGGGGTGGGACAGCCAGTGGGGAATGGGGAGCAGGAATCAACATTCACCAGCTGAGTTAATAAGTTATGTTTTAGACAACTAAAAACTGGTGTTAAATCTATTTATTTATTAATAAGCTTCTTGCAAACAACCCTAAGTTAGAGTATCTGGTTAGAAATAATTTAGAATGCTCTTTAAGTAAAAAGATGCATTCATGTGCCTAAAACTATATGTTAAATGATGCATTCGAATAACAGTGGCAGTCTGTTTGAACTTCTGCCAGACAAATATTTGATCAGAATAATTTTGTTCAGCTCCAGTTATTATTCCACTTGTATTAAGAAATAATTGTATTGCACTTTATAACAACCAGTCATGTTAACTAGGCATTTGTCTGCCAGTCTACCATTCTGACAATGTGCAGCAAGGGACATTTTTGGAATGGTATTTAAATAAATGCTGGAATATGATGACATTGTTTTTTGTTTTTGTTCTTTTTTTAAGTGACCACAATGAATTGAGTCATCACTGAAGAGATTCACCAAGTTTGAATTCATGAAAAGGCTTTCACCATGATTAACTATTGCAAGAACAGCTGTAATTTCTGAGCATTTCTGGACACCTTCAAAGAGCTGCTTCCAGGAAATGAAGACAAGAAGAAGATATCCTGTTTTCAGAGCATTACAGGAAGACTATGATGAAGGAGATGGCTGACATAGAGCAAAAAATGTTACTGTTGAAAGAACCTATTTTCTTAAGTTAAAGAATAAGTAATTCTGTTTTAGTTTTTCAATCAGTATTTCTGACCAGACGTTAAACCCTCTGTTTTCTTAGAACAAGTTATCTTTTGTCTTATTCCAATGTACAAAGGGTTTGTTCTACAGTTATGATGGTAGTTATAAGTAGTCCAGTGTGTTTCACTTCATTTGAGGTAAGACTTATTATCAATAACTCTGTTAGCATTGCATTTGACACTGTAATACTAAATTACATCTTTATAATTGTTGCTACTAGTTTCAATATACTTGAGGTAATAGTTAATATTAATGACATTGTAATGACACTTAATGACTTTGTCATAACTGTTGTTACTTGTTTCACTTTACTTGAGGTAAAAGTTAATATTAATGACACTGTAATGACACTTAATGACATATTCATAACTGGTGCTATTTGTTCCACTTTAGTTGATGTAAAAGAAATTGTTAATGAGTCTGTTATTAAATCATTTGACCGTGTAATAAAGCTTAGTGAAATCTTTATTGCTTGTCCTACTTGTTTTGCTTTATTTCACGGAGTGGAAATATTAATCATTGTTTTGTTAAAGCTTTTGCTAGTGTAATAATTAA
>NW_006800775.1:3528-8630 GCF_000485575.1 Poecilia formosa | reverse complement strand
TGCAGCACATTATTTTGTGTCTTGGTCTTCACGCAACATGTTTTTATCAATACTGAGATGTGAAATTAGCTGTAGATTTAACACCACTTGGACTGAAAAAACAAAAGACGACTCGAAATGACTTGAAATTCCAAGCTCCCGTCTTGAAACTTGACTCAACTTTTGCCTGACTTGAGACTTGACTTGACTTGACCGTCTTTACTTGAGACTTGACTCGGACTTGAGGACAAGTCTGAGTCAAGCTTAAGCTGTGTGAATCTCAAGAATAAATAAACTTCGATAGCAATTTGACCATTTAAAGCACTTTACACTACAGCCGTTTTTTGCCTCCTTTTTTTTCCCCCATTATTTTTAAATCCTGTTTTGAGACTTGCAAAACAGTGACTTGGTCCCACCTCT
The DNA here is from genome assembly GCF_000485575.1 of Poecilia formosa. Classification (NCBI taxonomy): domain Eukaryota; kingdom Metazoa; phylum Chordata; class Actinopteri; order Cyprinodontiformes; family Poeciliidae; genus Poecilia; species Poecilia formosa. Next base: position 8,231 of record NW_006800775.1, on the reverse strand, counting down.
GCTTCACTGTCTTCACAAAATGCATCTATCAAGGTCAGGCTGCTCAGTCAGAAGAGAGACTGAACTAAATAATGATTTACTTCTGTAACCAGAGAGAAACTGATGAGCTGATCGACTTTGTCAAACCATGAAAATCTGATGAACATGAAAAATGAAAATAGTTTTGGAGATGAACTGTTCATGAAGACAGAACTGAAGAACTGAATCTTACAAACTGTATTAGGTGGGTCAGACTTTGTGAAGTCATGATTCCTTCCTGCTTATGTGGATCAAAATATTCCTGTGTATACGTATACAGGAAAGGATACTTTTAGGACCAGGCAGGAATCCTGTCCTGCCTTTCCTGTATTGTAGAAAGGCAAACCATAAATCACTAAGTTTGTGATGATCTGTTTTCTGTGTATTTATTTTGAGGTTTTTCTCTTTTTATTAGCCTGTTCCCCTGTGAGTCTATGTGTCTTCCCTGTTGATTGATCCCAGCTGTGTCTTGTTTCTTTGATTTAGTGTATTTAGTCCCACCTGTTGTCTTTGTCTCTTGTCGGATCCTCGTTGTGTTACCTCTTGTATTGTTCTTGCTCCTTGTGTTCCATTCTGTGGATTAGTGGTTAAAATCATCAACTTCATCCTCATCCTGGCCTACCTGCATCATAACTCACCACTCAACCACCACTAATCATGACAGTGTTGTTTGTTGCTGTGACTGATGTAATGAGCTGCTGATGCTCTTGATCTGACAGAGATTTGTTCAAACATCTCTGTGAACAAATGAATCATTCTGCATTAAGTGAACTTCAGTGACTGCAGGAGCAGAAATCATCTGTTGGTCTCTGATGAAAACCATGTGAGGTGAAGGCAGGAGCTTCATAGAAACAGTTTCAACCATCAGTTCAGGCATCAGTTACACAAGCTGTGGTCTGATGAAGCTGAAGTGGAAATGTTTGACCATGATGACCAAAGTTACATTTGGAGGAAGAACTGGGATGCTGGTGACATCCTAACTGTGAAGCATAGTGTTGGCAGCATCATGCTGGGGGACTGTTTTGGCGCAGGAGGAACTGCTACAATAATAACTTCAAGTATTTTATTTCATTTATTTCAACTGAAACACAGGGTTCCTTTAAATCTAGACTAAAATTCACCTGTTTACAGTTATTTTTGAATCATAATAAATGCTCATGACTGACATATTTGTGTATTGATGATTGATGAAGTGTCAATGTTTCAATTATTATTGACCAAAAGCAGCTCTGAATAGGCTGAAGTAGTGATTCAGCTCAGACACTACAGAGGTTTAAAGATAAAACTGTCAGCACCACAGAAGACAAAGTTCAGAGAAAACAAACATCACCAATAAAACAACATGAAGCTACAATAAAGATAAAAATCTGTCTAACAATGCTCAGAAACAGAACGTCTTCAATAAAGTGTTTTATTCTTTTAGTTTCTGATCTCAAATCAACATTTAATCCTCCATCTCAGCACAGTTTAGAGAAAAAATATTCGGTTTGATTCAGTGAAGGTGTAGAAATCATTCTTCATATTACAATAAGCCTGCAGTTAGGCCTGTCACAATAAGCAATAAATCAATGAATAACATGATAAATTAAAACAAGCTCAATAATTTCCTTTTGCATCATTTATAGTTTTCCTCTTTTCTGTCTTTTGACTAAAAACCAGATCACAAAAGTTTTCAATTTGGTGCTTTGGTCTCAACCAGCCTTTTATTGAAGGACAAGTTATCATGATATGTGGTGGTAAATTACAAAACACAGAGGCAACAACTTAGCTTAATGATTTAACTCAGATCTCAGAGTACAAAGGTCCTGGCAGCAGGTGAACAAAGGCTTCGGAACTAAAACACTGGTAGCAACTGGAAAACTTGAAAACAGACTGTAACAAAGTGACCTTTGGATTTACAGTAAGGATGAAAGTCGAGGCAGATTCAAGAGGAAACAGCAGTTTATTCTTCACACGGCATCAAGAACAAATCCACAGGGGAATCTGCTGCCTTAAAGAGTCCCAGCTGGGAAGAACCAAACCACCTTTAAGTCACAGACGATCTCAATTCACCAATATCCACCTATTACAATAATATACCTTTTACCAAATACAGACATTTCTATTTACTTTTAATAAATATTTTATATTTTATCCTTACACCATGATCACAACTATGAAACACCACAAAAACCCACAAACAATTCCCCCTCTGTTTCCACAGCCTCATCCAGAACCTATGAATGGTGTCTGGACCCCCAGGCAGAATTTGTCCAACCACCCTGGAGAGGACACAGAAAAGACAGGGGAGTCACAGCTAGCTCCTCTACTGAACAGTTTATGCATGAACTCTGCTCAGCAGCTCTCTGCTCTGAGACATTTTTTACATACAAAAATGTATGCAAGAAATTTTTTTTATGTGTTTGATATTTTAGTAGTGTGTATGCGCAATTTTAGTATTTTATGTATGTGTGTGAGAAAAATTGTGTGTGTGTGTGTGTGACTTTTTAGTTGTATATATGTGCAATTTTAACATTTTGTGTGTGTGTATGAGTTTTTAGTAGTAAAACTATGTATTGTTGTGAATCTGCCTAAATGTAACTATGTTACATTTAGGACAAAAACTATGTTAGTAAAACATCGTTTTTGTCCTAAACGGCCCCTCATAGTATGTTGTGAATTAATCAATGAGTTATAGATGATGCAAAATGACTTTTGTACCAAAAAGTAAAACGCTGAACTGATCATAATGTTTATTTTTCCAGAATTAAATCATTATTATATTTTTTACACTTTTACCTTCTGCATGCGAGGAAAATGTGAAAAGCTCAAAATAACATTCAGAGGAAGCAGCAGGTTGGTTCTGTTGGTTTGTGCTCTGGTCAATAAAGTAATTTATTTAATTTATTTTGGGACTGATCACAACCAATCTCCATGTTGACAGAGCTCCCTGCTAGGAGTCTTCACAGCCAGGGCAGGACTTGTTACAGCAAGCCCTGCCTCTAGGCCTCGCTGTACAAATGCCAATTTGCACTTGAATCTGCACACCCTGAAGGTTAAATGAACATCCAAAACTTGTTTCAACTTGCTGGTGGAAAAACCACAAAACTTCACCTGAGCCTAACTTGCCACTTCCCTACATCTCCTGCTTTTATATGAAGAAACTTCAACTCATTGATCACTTTCAGACAAAAAAAAAAAACAAAACAAAACAAAACAAAAAAACTAAACAAATTAAAACTTGGGTCACTTGAAATGATCAAACCAGTGGCTCTGATTGTAAATGAGAATGGGGAACATAAGCAAAAATGTTTAACTGAACCTTCTGATAATAAAGAAATAAATTAAATAAATGTTCAGGAATAAATGTTGGTTGTGCTACAAGCTGCTGCTGGTGAATCATTTTGTCAGATATTAATTTATTAACTTATTAAGCTTCTTTTAGAAACTCTCCATATTTCTGAAATGTCAACCTGGATCTTCCTGTTTCTGACTTTAGGCTCAGTTTTTATTTACAGCAAATTCACAACAATCCAGTTTCTGTAACGGGAATAAAAACTCAGAACAAACTGATAAAAGTCAAAAGCTGGTCTGTCATTTAAATACAGTTTTACATCAGAGGAAAGTTTGTATGTTTGAAAAGGAGAAAACACAGGAGGGAACAAACCTTCTACACAACCTGCTCCAACAGACTGATGCAGCCAAGGACAAAAAAACTTCTGCTTCAGTTTAGCAGATAAATCAAGTTTTTCTCTTGATTGACCTGAGAATGTGAACATGTCTCTGCTCATCATATCTAAATGTGTAAATTATAATCCAAAAAAAGCATAAACCTTATTTTGCATCTCAGCTGTTAAGAATTTCAGTCAAACAACAAAGTTAAAAAGACGATAATTTAAGGAAAGTTTAATGCCAAATACAGATTGGAGTAAATTTCATGTTGGTTCTTTGTTTAAATGATTTTAATCAATTATTATTAACTAATTCTCTAAATGTGTTAGAAGGGATTATTATTATTATTAAATTAAGTATTTCATCTTCTTTTCTATCCAGTTAAATTAGTGTAGAATCTCTCTTATTAGAAAATTAAAGGTTGTTACCTATGAGTTTTAACAAGAATAGAGAAATTTGCTGTTTTTCTTGCCCCATTTAACATAGCTCCATAAATTGTTGGTGGTTTCAGTTTTTGCCGGCACTGAAGCTGTTGAGAGGAAATTTTACCTTTCAGAGGTGTTGTAGAAATTTTATGAAGGAATGTGAATCTGTTTCGATAATAAGTGAAAGATTAATCTTTGTCTTTAAGTTTCTTTATTCAAAGGCAAAGGCGTTAGAAGACCCTTATCACTGAGTGCAGTCAGGAGAAGAGCCCAGAACGACACACATCACATCGTTATATAGTCACAGCAAATCAAAGACCCTCCCAAGGTCTGATGTTATCTCTACTGCCAGATGGACCACAGAGACATCCTGACCCCCAACTCATGAACTATCCCTCACCTTCGTGATAGAAAATTTCGTTTTCAGTCTTATTTCATTCTTGATGGAACTGATGATACTCTTTACCATTTATTTACGGATTACATCTGCTGTTTTGTATTTCTGTAAGATGTGTTTTTCCATTAAATAAGTTTGCAGATAATTTTTAGATGTTTCTACAGCTGTGATAGCAGAAGAGACCTGAAGACATCTTGGGTAAAATGCTTGAT
>NW_006800775.1:0-1643 GCF_000485575.1 Poecilia formosa | reverse complement strand
GATATCCATATACTGAACAGAAAATTAATGTTGATGATCAGGTTGTTGCGGATCTGGATGAAATAAATCCTGAAGACAGTGTCTCTAATATTTCAAGTGTAAAACCACGTTCAAAAACATCTTCACAGGAATCTCGGACTTCATCCACCTATTCTGCTCGCATTAAAGCTGCGGCTGAAAAGGCAGCGCTCATGGAGAGATTCGCTGCGTTGAACAAAAAACATCTGATTGAAGCTCAAGAAGAAAAACTGAGACAAGAAAAGGAAAAACTGAGACAAGAAAAGGAAAAATTAGACTTGGAAACAGAGTTGGCAGCAACCAATGCAAAACTTAATGTCTTAAAAATAAATTCAGTTGCTGGCTCTAAACGATCCGATGGAATGAACTCTTATTTTGAAAGAGCCCAAGTAAAGGACACGTCCCCGCTAAATCCTCGCGCCGATGAGTTTGTTCCGAAAGAAAGAGCAGCTTCTTCATCCGACTGTCCTGTCGTCAGACCTAAACAAAGGCAGAAACCACTTCAAATGGATCGTCTGAGAGTAAAAGTTGATTCTTCAACTCAAGCAACACAGCAAACACAATTTCAATCTCCTTCTATCTCTGAGAACTGTCAGAATGATATTGTGAACATCATGCAAAGACAAAATGACATCACTGCCTTACTTGTAAAACAAAACTTATCGTCTGTTCTCCCATCCAGAAACATCCCTGTGTTTGATGGGGACCCCCTGCAGTACAGATCATTCATGAACGCCTTTGAGAACTGAGTGGAAGCCAAAACTGACAACTGGAGCGACTGTTTGCACTTTTTAGAGCAGTTCACTAGGGGGCAGCCTAAAGATCTGGTGCATAGTTGTCAGCACTTGCCTCCTGATCAAGGTTATTCCAAGGCCAAAGATCTTCTCGAAGAACATTTTGGAAATGAAAATAAAATTGCTTCTGCATATATGGAGAAGATTATGAGTTGGACACCAATTAAAGGTGATGATGTGAAAAGTCTTCAATCATTCTCTCTTTTCCTTCAAGGATGTTCAAATCTAACACAACAAATTGTTTACATGAGAGAGTTGGATTTACCTTTAAATATGAGAACAATCGTCCTGAAACTCCCAGACAAACTCAGGGAAAAATGGAGAGTTGCTGCAGGAGCAAAATGGCCACCGAGCATTGTTCACTGATCTGGTTGCTTTTATAATAAAAGAAGTAAAAGTAGCATCAGATCCAGTGTTTGGCAACATCCAAGACCCACCAACTGGGAGCAACTCTAAAGTTTCAAGTTCCAACAAGCAAAGGAAAAAAGGAAGCAGTTTTGCCACTAATGTCAGCACAATTCCAGAAGCCAGAACTCCCTCAGCTGAAAACAAGACCAAGTCTACTGCTCTTCACAGCTGCTTGTTTTGTTCACAAAGAAATCATCTATTGGAAAACTGTATGCAGTTTAAAGCTAAAATGCATCGGGACAAATTGACCTTCATTAAACTAAAGGGGATTTGTTTCGGTTGTCTGAAGGTCGGTCACACAAGCAAAGACTGCAGGAGTCGTTTAGATTGCAACGTGTGTTACCAAAAGCATCCAGTTGTTCTTCTCATAGAGCTAAAGGAGCCAGGAGCCTCTTCAGAACAAATCCAACAGACAATAAGGTC
>NW_006800774.1:89009-93120 GCF_000485575.1 Poecilia formosa | reverse complement strand
GTAGAGGACCCGAGCTCAGAGGATGAAAGAGACCACCCACGGAGGGTGAGAGGGGAATTTTTTATATATAGTAAAAACAAATCACTTCATAATGAAATTATGTGTTTTTGATATGACATAGAAACTACTAAAAATCAGCTCCACTGAGGGGCCCCTTAGTGACTCCAAGTGGCTGCTTAGTTTGCTTATGCCTTGGGCCGGCCCTGGATCCAACGCTGTGTCTGATAACAATGTTTTTCCCTGATCTGTGCAACTTACAAAAAATAAATAAAATCCATCCGGAGCGCTGCGGCAGCCATCTTTACTGCCGTAAATGGAGCGCTGCTTGGCGACGGCTATGTTCTTCTTCTTGGGTCGGTTTGTTGTCAGAAAGCGTTCAGAGTCTGATGGCAGTTAATCAGTATCATGAACAAACACCGGCTCTAACCGTTTAGTTTTTTTATTATACTTTGGTTTTATTTCGTTGTCTAATTCAGTTAATTTGTTAGTTTTTACTGTTTGCTGGTGTTTCCTAAATATGCTTTAGTTTTTATTAGCTATGTTTTAGTTTTTTATAGGTGCAGAATTCAAAACGGCCATATTATTGTGATTATGTTTACATCAGTTGGGTTATGAAGACTCAACAGGAGATAATAAAATGCGTTCAGCTGCTGAACAACTAGCGTAGCGCCGCAGGCGGGAAGTGGAGCGCCGGGATTTACAGATGATGTTGGGTTTGTTTCACTTCCTCAGATTCATCAACATGAGAACAAAACATTTTATCTGAAATCTCAGAGTTTTAGTTTTACAAACTAAATGTTTTTATTTCAGTTAAAAATATTTACTCAACTTCAGTTTCTGCTGGTTTTCAGGTCAGAGTCTGTTTAATTATTCTACAGGAAGCTGCGTCTGGGTCCGGTCCATTTGATTTTACTGCGGTTCTGGCCAACAGAACCGGGCTGTGGAGGCGCCAAAGAGAAACGGTACCTGAATGCAGCCAGTCAGAAGATCAGAGGAGGCTCAGAAGAAAACCTGCAGGAGGGAAGCAGACGGCGACAGCAGAGAGACGCTGGAGAACCGGGACATGGACCGGACTAGGACACGGACCACGGACTGGACCAGACCGGACCGGACCTGGACCGGGACTGGACCGGACCGGACCCGGACCGGGTCAGGCCAGAGGGACCGACTCATGGCTGGTTCTGCAGCAGTACCAGTATGAAACGGTCGTGCGGTTCTGGGCCTCCAGGTTCTCCTCTAACGGACCAATCAGCTGGAAGCTCCGCCAGGTGAACATCTTCATCATCATCATCAGAACTGAGATAAAGTCTGATTTCATTTTTAATCTGATCTTTTATTTTATTAATCTGGGAAAAAAAACTATAATTCAGATTCGTCCATGTTTAGACCTGAAGACACTTTGGACTGGCTGGATTTAATTCATGTTTTTACATCATTCAATATGTAATAAATAAAAAACTAATCTATTTCTAAGTAATATTTTAACAACATAAAACTGAATTTCTTAGTTTTATTGATGCTTTGCAATTATGCCAAAACAGTGATTTTTTTTTATTTCAATGAAATTTGTGAAATTAAAATTTTATTAAATTTGTTGAATAACTAATGCTGATTTTAATATATCAGTTATTCTTATTTAATATTTTTATCAAAATATTAGAACTGAATTTGGGAATTTCCTTTTTAATTTTCCCAGAATATCTATTTTTTGATTTTATTCTATTTTTGTTTATTAATTTGCAGCAACTTAAGCTCTAATGTGCCAAGATTACTGGTGAGTTATTGGTGAGTTATTGGTGAGTTCTCACCTCCAGCGCCGCCTTCTGGACCGTCACCTGGCTGAAGACCCGCCCCCCGTCGTCGGGACAAACCGTCTTCAGCTCCTCCTTGTTGAGGGAGAACAGCTGGGCTCCGGTCAGAACGCCCAGGCTGCTGATGGTCCTGCAGAGAAACAGCAGGGGGTCACGACCCGGTCCAGTCCAGAGACCCGGTCCGGTCCGCTGCACTCACACTGGGCTGAAGCCCTTGGCCTCCAGCCAGGCCTTCACTTCATGTGGTGGAGAGTCGTAGGTGATTCCTGGAGCCGGCAGGTTGCCGCTGTTGCTCCGAGACGGAACCTGGAACTTTTTCTGTGCGCTCCGACCCAAAGTCAGCCGGTGGACCAGCTCGTCCTGGACCTCCTCCATGTTGGACTTCCTGCCTGCAGAACCAGAACCACATGACATGAGAGAGTCACAAAAACACAAAGCTGAGCTAGAGTCTGGAGTTATCAGACAACATTTTCCTCATAATGGCTCAACTTCCTGTCCATAGGTTCCCGTTTACAGCTTCCTGTCTATACAGCTTCTCGTTTACAGCTTCCTGTCCACAGATTCCTGTTTACAACTTCCTGTCTATAGGTTCCCGTTTACAGCTTCCTGTCCACAGCTTCTCGTTTACAGCTTCTCGTTTACAGCTTCCCATCTACAGCTTCCGGTCTATACAGCTTCCCATTTACAGCTTCCTGTCTATAGCTTCCTGTTTACAGCTTCCTGTCTATAGCTTCCNCGTTTACAGCTTCTTGTCTATAGCTTCCCGTTTACAGCTTGCTGTCTATACAGCTTCCTGTCTACAGGTTCCCGTCTACAGGTTCCCGTCTACAGGTTCCCGTCTACAGGTTCCCGTCTACAGGTTCCCGTTTACAGGTTCCCGTTTACAGGTTCCCGTTTACAGGTTCCCGTCTATAGGTTCCCGTCTATAGGTTCCCGTCTATAGGTTCCCGTCTATAGGTTCCCGTTTTCCAGCTTCCTGTTTACAGCTTCCTGTCCATAGCTTCCTGTTTACAGCTTCCTGTCTATAGGTTCCCATTTACAGCTTCCTGTCCACAGCCTCCCATTTACAGCTTCCTGTTTACAGCTTCCTCTCTATAGCTTCCTGTCTATACAGCTTCTCGTTTACAGCTTCCTGTCCACAGCTTCCCGTCCACAGGTTCCCGTTTACAGCTTCCTGTCCATAGCTTCCTGTTTACAGCTTCCTGTCTATAGGTTCCCGTTTACAGCTTCCTGTCCACAGATTCTCGTTTACAGCTTCCTGTCCACAGATTCTCGTTTACAGCTTCCTGTCTATAGGTTCCCGTTTACATCTTCCTGTCCACAGATTCTCGTTTACAGCTTCCTGTTCACAGATTCTCGTTTACAGCTTCCTGTCTATAAGTTCCTGTTTACAGCTTCCTGTCTATACAGCTTCTCGTTTACAGCTTCCTGTCTATACAGCTTCCTGTTTACAGCTTCCTGTCTATAGCTTCCTGTCTATAGCTTCCTGTCTATAGCTTCCTGTCCATAGTTTCTCGTTTACAGCTTCCTGTTCACAGCCTCCCATTTACAGCTTCCTGTCTATACAGCTTCCCCTTTACAGCTTCCTGTCCATAGCTTCCNTTTACAGCTTCCTGTCTATAGCTTCCCGTTTACAGCTTCCTGTCTATAGCTTCCCGTTTACAGCTTCCTGTCCACAGCCTCCCGTTTACAGCTTCCTGTCCACAGCTTCCTGTCCACAGCTTCCTGTCCACAGCTTCCCGTTTACAGCTTCCTGTCTATACAGCTTCCCGTTTACAGCTTCCTGTCTATACAGCTTCTCGTTTACAGCTTCCTGTTTACAGCTTCCTGTCCATAGGTTCCCGTTTACAGCTTCCTGTCCACAGCTTCTTGTTTACAGCTTCCTGTCCATAGCTTCCTGTTTACAGCTTCCTGTCCATAGCTTCCTGTTTACAGCTTCCTGTCTATAGGTTCCCGTTTACAGCTTCCTGTCCACAGCTTCTCGTTTACAGCTTCCTGTCCACAGCCTCCCATTTACAGCTTCCTGTCTATAGCTTCCTGTTTACAGCTTCCTGTCTATACAGCTTCCCATTTACAGCTTCCTGTCCAAAATGTCCAGTCCTGTGAGGAGTGAACTTACGTCCTGCGGCGGCGGCTCTCTGGGCACCCAGCTCCCTGGTGGCGGTGCCACCGGCATCGCTGGATGTGCTGCTGTTGTTGCGGCTGAGCGCGGCGCCGCTCGGTTTGCCAGGTTCTGCGGCAGGGGGGGGAAGGGGCGGGGGGGGGGGCCGGCTGGGGGCGGGGGGCGGCGGGGCCCCGGA
>NW_006800774.1:78198-88083 GCF_000485575.1 Poecilia formosa | reverse complement strand
TACAGCTTCCTGTCTATACAGCTTCCTGTCCATGGCTTCCTGTTTACAGCTTCCCGTTTACAGCTTCCCGTTTACAGCTTCCCGTTTACAGATCCTGTCCATAGCTTCCTGTTTACAGCTTCCTGTCTATAGGTTCCCATTTACAGCTTCCTGTCCACAGCTTCCTGTCTATACAGCTTCCCCTTTACAGCTTCCTGTCCATAGCTTCCCGTTTACAGCTTCCCGTTTACAGCTTCCCGTTTACAGCTTCCTGTTTACAGATCCTGTCCATAGCTTCCTGTTTACAGCTTCCTGTCTATAGGTTCCCGTTTACAGCTTCCTGTCCACAGCTTCTCCTTTACAGCTTCCTGTCCACAGCCTCCCATTTACAGCTTCCTGTTTACAGCTTCCTGTCTATACAGCTTCCCAATTACAGCTTCCTGTCCAAAATGTCTTGTCCTGTGAGGAGTGAACTTACGTCCTGCGGCGGTGGCTCTCTGGGCAACCGGCTCCCTGGCGGCGGTGCCACCGGCATCGCTGGACGTGCTGCTGTTGTTGCGGCTGAGCGCGGCGCCGCTCGGTTTGTCAGGTTCTGCGGCAGGGGGAGGAAGTGGCGGCGTGGGGAGCCGGTTGGGAGCGGGCGGCGACGGGACCTCGGACATCTGAGGTTTATCAGGAGGTGGGTCAGACTTTGCGGTCTGTTTCTGGAGGAGAACAGAACCGCCTTAGTGTCTGGTTCTTCCTGATGTTTGGAGCTTTATCAGAAGTTCAAAGGTAACAGTAAAGGTCTGCCTTAAAACCTGAAATTGAGGAAACTATTCCTACTTCGTATTGCAGCTCATCACTGTAGCAATATGTAGGTACTAGCATAAACATTAGCATGCTAACCATTCAGGTTGGATGCTTTTCAGATTTCCCATCAGCCACTTGAGTTTCAGGAAGGACATTTTTCAAAATGGCCGCAGTTTTAGAGCCTTTTAAACAAATTACCTTAAATTGTTACTCATTTTCATGACATGGATGATGTCACATTAAATGTTTTCAGCTTTGGTCATATTCATACAACCTTAATGTGATAATATTCATCAGGATCAGAAACTCAGAACTTCCTGTTAGCAAGTCTCAGCTGCTCAGCTTTAGCCTGATCCAGTCCAGGAATAAAAACCAGCAGATGAAACATCCTGATCAAGTTAAAATCAAAAACAGGATTTTGTTAGAGATCTAATAACTCTGATAAATGAGTTATTAGATCTCTGGGATTGTCCCAAACGATGAGGAAATGATGGTTTACCTCGTTTAACTCTCCCAGTAACTGCTGCTGAGGTGAAATGGAGCAAAGATGGAGGTCAGAAGATAAAACATGTTTTATTCACCATGAACTCACTAAATCTGACCAGCAGGGACTCTACTGTAGCAACCATCTGCAGGGTCACAGTCAAAAACTCACAGCAATAATTTGGGTTATTTAGTCAGAAGAGAAAAAAAATCAGGGTTCATAAGTCACATTGTGTTTTTAATTTTACAAAGTTAATTTATAAATGCTAAATAGTTAGCTTTCTATTTATGGTTAGAAAGTTAAATATTTAGCCTTTGAATTAAATATTTAACTCAAAACTAAATGTTTAGCTTGGCGTTAAATATTTGCTAAGAGTTTTTCTAAAACCCGTTTTTCTCTGCCAGGCTGAGCAACCCGAGGCTCCAACCGATTAAAGGAACAGTCCAACAATCTGCACAGATACAGAACCAGAACCGGTCCTCTGGACCAACTGGTTACACTGGTTCTGATGGGAAATGACCAGCTGTGGGTCAGAACTTCACGTGGGCCAGTTCACAGAACCTTCAGGTCCAGTTCCTCCAGAGCCAGAGGTTGAATCTACTGGGTTCTGATTGGACAGAAAACAGGAAGTAATCTAGCAGAGGACACAGCCTGACTATGATCGGACGGAGAAACTGGCTAAACCCAAAATGTTCTGATCATCCCAGCGGGTCAGAACCACCATCACTCTGAGCTGAACATTCTGGAGAAAATCTGGAAAAGGACCAGAATGATAACTGGGTCGGGTAAAGACCCGGTTTGACCCTTAATGATGGTTCTGAGATACAGAGAGATGAAGACATGAATCTGACCCAAATGACCAGAAATGAGGGACTGTTCCTTTAAGAGACCCACAGCAAAGCAACCAGGAAGCAGAACCGGAGCATCAGAACCGGAGCATCAGAACCGGAGCATCAGAACCAGAGCATCAGAACCAGAGCATCAGAACCGGAGTCCGGCTCTTCCTACCTTAAACAACTCAAACTCCTTCTTTGGCATCATGAGCTTCAGCCAAGAGAAACGAAACATGGATGAAGATGAGCGAGATGATGATGATGATTATGAGGATGAGGATGATGATGATGAGGATGAAGGTGAGGTACCTGGATGGTGTGGCTGTAGACCGGGTCTCCACGGCCGGTCAGGTCCGAGGTTCTGGTCAGTTCCAGGATGTTGTTTGGCACGTAGCCGGCGGCGCCGGCACCGTTCCGGACCTTCCACCACTGCTTCCGGTCATCCAGAACCTGCCAGACAGAACCAGGGCCCATCAGCTCTGACTCCTGATCTAGAAATGGTTCCTGAACCCGTTTGTTCTGGTTCTGTGTTCTAAAGAAGCTGTTCATTCTGACCCAGAACAGAACCAGAACCGGTTAGCGGTTTACCTCGAGGAGTTCGTCTTTCAGAACCGACAGCTCCGTGTTGTTCCTTGCCACAAAGTCGTACTTTGATTTGGCAAAGAGGTTCTGATCCAGTCGGATCTGCGCGTCCAAACTCCTGAGGGACAGAACGGGTCACGATGAGAACCGGATTGCAGCAGCGCCGATACCAGGAGCATCTGAGAGTCTGCTAACGGATCAAAACAGACCCAACATGGGCCCGACGCCCTGGAGAAATGTTCCCTGTGATTAGAAGGTTCTGGATCCAGACCCGACCCAGAACCTTCTGCTGCAGTTCAGAAGGATTTAAAGATGGAGGAAAGTCCAATCATCTGGTTTGAAAAGAGGAAATGAAGAACAGAATCAAGAAAGAAAGAACGAAACTTCATCAGTTTAAAACATTAATAAATACATGAAGGAAAACATTTGATTTTTAACAAATGACTTACAGTTTAACCAAAAAACTATAAATTAAGACAAATGCATTCAATTAAAGAAATAATTACAATACAGACAAACCCAATAAACTCTTTTAAATGTCAGAATAACTAATAATTGTTATTTTCTGTTAAAATCTAGGTGTAGAAAAGTTAATCAGTTAATCTTTATCTTCACATAAACAGTAAATATTTAGAATTATTACAATTTTCAAATGTAAATAAAAATTAATCAATATTTTTAAATATGTTCAGTGTGATTATTATAACCATCAGAATATTTTTCGTATTTTGATTCATCATGTATTTATTAATGACTGAGCCAATGAAGGGGCAGCGCTAGCCGCAGCGCTAGCCGCAGCGCTAGCCGCAGCGGCGTTGCCAAGGGGCGGGGCCAGTTCTCCAGGGCGTCATGTGACCTGCGGTTACCGGTCCACACGGCGGCTGACGGCGTGTTTGAAAGCAGCCACGGCCGTGTTCTGGTCCAGGACCTGGAAGCCTTTGTAGGCGGAGTTATGGAGAGCGTACCCGTCAGCCTGAGGAAACCGCTGCAGCGCCCCCTGCTGCAGAAACACAGAACACGAAGCGCGTTAGCGGGCGTCGGCACCATAACCTCCGGCGGGTTCCGATCGACCGACCTCCAGACACGGCCGCAGGTCGGCCGCACCGCGGGCGTCGGCATTCACCAGGCTCTCAGCCAGCTGCAGGAGTTCCTGCTCCCGACCCGGAGCCACAGCCGGAACCACCGGGGGCTCCCAGCCGTCCCGGAACCGCAGCGCCACCTGGGGGAAGAAGTGGTCTTTCGGCCACTCCAGCCTGGAAAACAAACAGAGCGGCCGCCATGAGATCAGTAACCATGGAAACAGAGACCAGAGAGGCTCCAACAACTACTTAACAGAAATCAGGAAATAGAGTAAATTATTCAGGCTGAACAAACATGAGAGAGAAACTTCTGCTGAGAACATAAAGCAAATATGAACATAAAATAAATCTCACTGAAACTGACAGAAATACTGAGAAGAACCAGAACCAGGACATTATCAATCCTGTTCTCTGGTCTGCTACAGGAAGAAATATGAGCCAAATATAGAAACATCCAAGAACCTGGAAAGAACCAGGTCCAGTATAGAACAGAACCGAGTCATGGTTCTAACCTGCACTTGGTCCAGCCGTCACCCAGAGTCACCCACAGGTGGCGCTCCTCGGCCGTTCCTGCGGCGTGAAGGAACTCGATGGCGTCTCTGCTGAGCAGCGGAACCAGGACGCTCCGGGCCAGCTCGGTACCACCGGACGCCTGGACCACCTGGAGACAGGGAGACCCTGGAGTTCTGCTCGGTTCTGTTGGAGCAGGCCCACCGTTAGTGATGTCATTCCTGGACTCACCATCCTGAGTGGTGTAAACAGGAAATGGACCAAATCCACGGCACTGGGGTTCTGAATGTGGTCCTTCAGCTTCGCCTGTGGGTCAGAGCAGACGGTCAGAAGGTTCTGCAGAACCAGTAACCTCTGGCTACAGTCTGGATCAGAACCAAACCAGTTTCAATGGACTGGAATCAATTACCAGTTGGTTGAAGGCATGTTTGAACTTCTGCAGACAGTCCACAAACTCTTCTTCACTGGGAGGCTTGGACCTGAGGGACAGGACGCCCTCTGGTGGACGACACGAGCACCAGCACGTCAGAATGCTGTATTTTTCTCTTATTTACTTAAAGCCAATTATTGTTGGTTCTTTGTGTTATTTCCTCAAAACAAAAACAATTAGACAGTTTAGGAAACAAATAGTTGAACTAAAATTAAAATACAAAAAAGCACCAAGTAAACGATATTAAAATTAAGGTCTAAAAAGTTTTTTGTTGATAATCCTTATATTTTAAAATGAAAAATAACTCATTTTGATCTTTAGTAAAACTAACACGGAAAACATTTAGTTGGGATTTAAAAATCAACTAAAACTAATTCTCCATAGTTTTCAAAATGCAAACAATTAAAAAACTTTAAATTTGAACCAAAATTCAAATATATTTTAAAAATAAGGTATATCAAAATAAAAGTCTAAAATCTTTATTTAAATTATTTCTAATATGTTGCATTGATACAGTAATGTTTGAATTTGCCACCTCCCGGCCCTTTCTTCTTGCCCTTTTTGCCCTTCTTCCTCCTGCTCAGCTCGCTGAACGCTTCGGCCGCCTTCTGCAGTTTGGTCACAAAGAACTCCACGTCGTCCAGGATGTGGTTCAGGATTTGCTGCACAAACAACAACTTGGATTACGAGTCGGTTTGCTGAGGCATTAATGATTAAACCTGAACCAACAGTCTGCCCGCTGCTCTAAACTTTAAGCTGATTTTCCTCCAAACTCTGATTATGTTCAGATCAAACTGGGCCTGCAATCAGCTTAACTTTCTCCATGCAGCAATCTGCGCCAGATGTGAGCCTCACCACGTCCCGATCCACCAGCAGGGCCGCCATGTCCGCCGCACCATCGTCCTGCGACGGCTGCTGCTCGCCTGCAACGCAACGCCATGCAGGTCATCACTTAGAACAACGGAGGGCCGGCGTCCTGCAGCTTAGTGTCTCCCTGGTCCAACACGCTTCAATCAGCAGGTTCACCTGCTGACGACCTTGTAAGGAGACTCAGGTGTGTGGAAGTGGAGACACATCTACAGGTTACAGGAGACCAAACCTCCAGGCCTGGAGCCACCCACCCTGACTTACAACACATCACTAACTGTGGAATGGGTCCAGTTATAGCACACGTGTCAGTCTCCAGTGCTGAACCACCTGAACAGAATAATTAGGTCATTAATGAGGCTCTGGAGACCTGATCTACACCAGGAGGAGGTGATGGAGCCGTTTCATTCCAGTGTTTTGTCCCTGTGGCTCATCTAAAACCTGCAGGACAGCAGAGGACTGGAGTTTGACACCCCTGAGTTAGAGTTTGTATGAAAACTAAACTGGAAACCAGCAGGGAGAGGAGCTCAGACCAGCAGCCTCACCAGTCCATGAAGCTGCAGAAGAACAGATTATAATCCAGATGAAACTAGATTATAATCTGTGTTTTCAGGCTAGCTTCAGGTTATTGTGTTTTACTTATTATGATATCTAGACGATGGTCAGTTAAATTAATATTTATTATAAGTGGAGACACTTCTGCTAATATAGCAAACCTAATTTTTAACATAACATCTTAGCTGGAAACATTTAGCACACTTAGCTTCTTTAAATTAAGTTAGCCTAATAAACGCTAATTTACTAGAATGTAAAAAAGTTCAAAATCTGTGTTGAAGGTTTGGTTTTTGACTTAATTATTCAAATTAGATGTTTATATTCATGCTCTTATTTTGACATTTGTTTACAGCGGTTTTGTTTTGTTTTTTCCTCAAATAACTATTTAAAACAACAACAAGAAAAAATAAAATGGACAGCAGAGACCAAGGTGTAATATAATGTCTTAGTGAACATCTAGACTGTAATGTTAAATTGGTGCTTGAGCGTTTTCGTCTTGTTGATATATTTTGAGTGAAAGTTTCACTTCCTGACCCACAAACGTACAGGTATGTGTAGGCCTGTCACCATAACAAATTTTGCTGAGCGATTGTCTAAAAATTTATTTTGACAGACGATAATATTGTTTCAAGACCTTTTGACACTGATTTAATGGAAATAATGTAATAATGGATGCTATTTCCTGCCATAGATACACTTTATTTCCAAAAGAACAGATAACACTGGAACTGATCAACTAAATTAACAAAACAACCAAAAACAAAAATAAAACGGATTCTCAGTCTCCATTACCAAAAAACGTACTTGAATAAAAAGTAAACAACATAAAGCCAAAGTGGAAATAAATAATGCATTCAACCAAAAGAGTGCAGATTATAAAGTCTGTACTGTATTGCCCTTCAGTAATCACTAGATTTAATGGGCACATCCGACCACCTGATGCTGTAGTTCATACTACACGATTTTTTTTGCCCCTATTTTCCCCTTATGATAATCTTAGATCGTTGGCCGATCTAAGATTCTCGCTGGTGATTTCGTAACCGATCATCCTGCAGTGTGATGATCGATGGCCGCTCCAATCTAAATCAGGGTTTTTTCCCCGACTGGGAGTTTAACGCTGAATGTGACAGGTAGCCAATCAGAAAGCTGGATTCTCCTCCTGCTTGCTGAGGGAAAATTACGGAGGAGAATCCCAAACAGCTGACACAGCGCAACCCGAAGTCCAGCGGACATCGGAGATGATTTGTGGAAACAACATTAATATTTATCCAACATTTCGTGCAAAGAATATAGAAATGACAAGGAGAGGAGTTGGAGCCAAATTGCTACCGCAGTTGATAAACCCGGTAAGTTTTCAGCTGTTCTTCGTTAACATAAATAGGTTATAATAATTTTCATTCAGTCAGGACTTTACGCTGACTCCAGCCACATGCATCACAGGTAGATTCTAGTAAAACACTGATTAATGCCTGGTTTTAAAATTAGTTAACTGGACTTGTAGCCGTTATCTTGTGCCCATGTGGCTGGACACCACACGGCACGACGAACCCGATTGAACCGTTATACCGTAGATTTCTGTCGGCTAATGTGTCTCTCAGGTTTTGAAAATGGGCCGACAACTGGTGTATTTATTGTGAGCTGGACATTACACTAAGCAAATGAGAAAGGGAGGGTCAGTGCAGAGCACCGGAGCTGAGCCTCTTTTCAGTCAGTGTCATCAACAGAAAGAGAAAAGGCAGGAAGAGACGATAAAGCCGATAATTAAAATGAGGTCGATAGGTTTAATTTATCGTGCGATTAATTGATTTATCATTTATCGCAACAGGCCTAAACGATAAATGTGTGATAAATGTGGAATAACCGAGCAGAACCTGCTGAGGGCACTATACTTTATTATAGCTCATGTGTCATTGACACATTCTGGGTAATATATGTTAGCACTTAAGCATTACCGTCCACTAATATTTATGATAAATGCTTTAGCATTAGTGCAGCTAACTTGTTAGCTAGCGGTGCCAAACCCCTGATTATTATTGTGAGTCAAATTTAAGTTCAGCTTCTGTTAAAGCATGACTTTTATTGTGAAATTCCAGCTTTAAGTGTAATTTTATTTATTCCCAATAAACCTATGCCACTCACAACATGGCGGACATTCTGAGGTACGTTCTGCATATCCACCAGGTCATTACACCCGCAAACATAACTACTCCCCCTCCTCCCCTCTATGACATCACTCACAGTGCTTCTGTTCATTGGCCCATGCCGACCAGGCGGCGACACGCCCCCTATTGTCCTGATTGGATGAGGCTGGTGCCTCGGGGGCGGGGGTGGTGGGTGGAGGCGGGATCATGCCATCGCTCTTCAGGATCATCCTGTAAGATGGATCAGCCAATCAGCAGCCAGCATTAGAAGCCGCATCAGGAAGTGTCTGAGGTTTTCTTACTTCAGCGTCTCAGGTCGTTTCCTCACTTTGCCCCCTTTGGCATCGATCATGGCACTTTCTACATCCAGGTGAATCAGATTCGCCTGTTGGAGCACGACACCTTCAACACATTTTAGTCACACAAACTCAGAAAACACCAGCTGCTCTGTTGAGGCTGTTCTGAATGGCGTCTTCAGTCGGATTTGGAGTACCACAGGATCGTTTTCTCGGTCCCGTTTGATTTCCTTTAAATGTACACATTACATGTCTGATCCTTAACTTCAATTAACTTTTAGGAATAAATCCTTCAACATCTGATTCCAGATGAAACATAAAAGCCCCAGATGTGGAAATATTTCCATCAGAACCAAACTGATGAAACAGAATACATCTGGAACAGCTGCCATGTACGACAGCGAATACGGAAATAAAACGTTGGAGCAACGAAAACCATCGTCTGTGCTGAGATAAGAGGGGTCTGGATCGCGGTGCTGGTCCGGTACCTTGATGTCGTCACACTGGAACAGGTGCAGGTCCGCCTTGCTCTGACCCGAGTCTTTGCACACCAGTGCCAGGATGGAGTCGTAGCTGCAGGCGTTCATTACTGCCTGGCAGTGCTGGACGGAGCCGATGGGGAAGTTCTCCAGCTCGTTCTGAAACACATCCAGACCGCCGGCGCTTTCAGCTCCGGTCCAGACCAATCAGCTGCAGCTCAACCACCAGACTAGGGCTGGGGGATATGAGGAAAATCTAACATCCTGATATATTTTTGCTATATCACGATACACAATATATATCACAATATTCTTAAATGAGCTCCAGTGTTATTTTTAAACCAGACTCCTTGCAGACCCCATTTCTCTGCTAGACTTAAATATAAGCTCATATAAAAAGTGATGCAGTGTTTTGCTATAAACTGTCTACACTATGACTAGATAACAAGGTGAGAAATAAGCTTTAATAAGCTTATAATAAGTTATGCTTGACTTTGACAAACTTAATATATAGATGTGCTGTGGAATAAGGTGTGATTTGGTTCAGCCTAAAAATAAAAAAGGCGACCTACACACAAACTGACAGATCATCAGTAAAGCAGGTGTTTAAATTGGCTAGTCTACCACTGCTGTGTCAGCGTGGCTAATAGCAGCGGTGGCTAGTCTACCACTGCTGTGTCAGCGTGGCTAATAGCAGCGGGCTAATAGCAGCGGTGGCTAGTCTACCACTGCTGTGTCAGCGTGGCTAATAGCAGCGGGCTAATAGCAGCGGTGGCTAATCTACCACCGCTGTGTCAGCGTGGCTAATAGCAGCGGGCTAATAGCAGCGGTGGCTAATCTACCACCGCTGTGTCAGCG
>NW_006800774.1:66888-78188 GCF_000485575.1 Poecilia formosa | reverse complement strand
GTTGTTGCGGCTGAGCGCGGCGCCGCTCGGGTTGTCAGGTTCTGCGGCAGGGGGAGGAAGTGGCGGCGTGGGGAGCCGGTTGGGAGCGGGCGGCGACGGGACCTCGGACATCTGAGGTTTATCAGGAGGTGGGTCAGACTTTGCGGTCTGTTTCTGGAGGAGAACAGAACCGCCTTAGTGTCTGGTTCTTCCTGATGTTTGGAGCTTTATCAGAAGTTCAAAGGTAACAGTAAAGGTCTGCCTTAAAACCTGAAATTGAGGAAACTATTCCTACTTCGTATTGCAGCTCATCACTGTAGCAATATGTAGGTACTAGCATAAACATTAGCATGCTAACCATTCAGGTTGGATGCTTTTCAGATTTCCCATCAGCCACTTGAGTTTCAGGAAGGACATTTTTCAAAATGGCCGCAGTTTTAGAGCCTTTTAAACAAATTACCTTAAATTGTTACTCATTTTCATGACATGGATGATGTCACATTAAATGTTTTCAGCTTTGGTCATATTCATACAACCTTAATGTGATAATATTCATCAGGATCAGAAACTCAGAACTTCCTGTTAGCAAGTCTCAGCTGCTCAGCTTTAGCCTGATCCAGTCCAGGAATAAAAACCAGCAGATGAAACATCCTGATCAAGTTAAAATCAAAAACAGGATTTTGTTAGAGATCTAATAACTCTGATAAATGAGTTATTAGATCTCTGGGATTGTCCCAAACGATGAGGAAATGATGGTTTACCTCGTTTAACTCTCCCAGTAACTGCTGCTGAGGTGAAATGGAGCAAAGATGGAGGTCAGAAGATAAAACATGTTTTATTCACCATGAACTCACTAAATCTGACCAGCAGGGACTCTACTGTAGCAACCATCTGCAGGGTCACAGTCAAAAACTCACAGCAATAATTTGGGTTATTTAGTCAGAAGAGAAAAAAAATCAGGGTTCATAAGTCACATTGTGTTTTTAATTTTACAAAGTTAATTTATAAATGCTAAATAGTTAGCTTTCTATATAGGGTTAGAAAGTTAAATATTTAGCCTTTGAATTAAATATTTAACTCAAAACTAAATGTTTAGCTTGGCGTTAAATATTTGCTAAGAGTTTTTCTAAAACCCGTTTTTCTCTGCCAGGCTGAGCAACCCGAGGCTCCAACCGATTAAAGGAACAGTCCAACAATCTGCACAGATACAGAACCAGAACCGGTCCTCTGGACCAACTGGTTACACTGGTTCTGATGGGAAATGACCAGCTGTGGGTCAGAACTTCACGTGGGCCAGTTCACAGAACCTTCAGGTCCAGTTCCTCCAGAGCCAGAGGTCAAATCTACTGGGTTCTAATTGGACAGAAAACAGGAAGTAATCTAGCAGAGGACACAGCCTGACTATGATCGGACGGAGAAACTGGCTAAACCCAAAATGTTCTGATCATCCCAGCGGGTCAGAACCACCATCACTCTGAGCTGAACATTCTGGAGAAAATCTGGAAAAGGACCAGAATGATAACTGGGTCGGGTAAAGACCCGGTTTGACCCTTAATGATGGTTCTGAGATACAGAGAGATGAAGACATGAATCTGACCCAAATGACCAGAAATGAGGGACTGTTCCTTTAAGAGACCTACAGCAAAGCAACCAGGAAGCAGAACCGGAGCATCAGAACCGGAGCATCAGAACCGGAGCATCAGAACCAGAGCATCAGAACCAGAGCATCAGAACCGGAGTCCGGCTCTTCCTACCTTAAACAACTCAAACTCCTTCTTTGGCATCATGAGCTTCAGCCAAGAGAAACGAAACATGGATGAAGATGAGCGAGATGATGATGATGATTATGAGGATGAGGATGATGATGATGAGGATGAAGGTGAGGTACCTGGATGGTGTGGCTGTAGACCGGGTCTCCACGGCCAGTCAGGTCCGAGGCTCTGGTCAGTTCCAGGATGTTGTTTGGCACGTAGCCGGCGGCGCCGGCACCGTTCCGGACCTTCCACCACTGCTTCCGGTCATCCAGAACCTGCCAGACAGAACCAGGGCCCATCAGCTCTGACTCCTGATCTAGAAATGGTTCCTGAACCCGTTTGTTCTGGTTCTGTGTTCTAAAGAAGCTGTTCATTCTGACCCAGAACAGAACCAGAACCGGTTAGCGGTTTACCTCGAGGAGTTCGTCTTTCAGAACCGACAGCTCCGTGTTGTTCCTTGCCACAAAGTCGTACTTTGATTTGGCAAAGAGGTTCTGATCCAGTCGGATCTGCGCGTCCAAACTCCTGAGGGACAGAACGGGTCACGATGAGAACCGGATTGCAGCAGCGCCGATACCAGGAGCATCTGAGAGTCTGCTAACGGATCAAAACAGACCCAACATGGGCCCGACGCCCTGGAGAAATGTTCCCTGTGATTAGAAGGTTCTGGATCCAGACCCGACCCAGAACCTTCTGCTGCAGTTCAGAAGGATTTAAAGATGGAGGAAAGTCCAATCATCTGGTTTGAAAAGAGGAAATGAAGAACAGAATCAAGAAAGAAAGAACGAAACTTCATCAGTTTAAAACATTAATAAATACATGAAGGAAAACATTTGATTTTTAACAAATGACTTACAGTTTAACCAAAAAACTATAAATTAAGACAAATGCATTCAATTAAAGAAATAAACCCAATAAACTCTTAAATGTCAGAATAACTAATAATTGTTATTTTCTGTTAAAATCTAGGTGTAGAAAAGTTAATCAGTTAATCTTTATCTTCATTAAACACATAAACAGTAAATATTTAGAATTATTACAATTTTCAAATGTAAATAAAAATTAATCAATATTTTTAAATATGTTCAGTGTGATTATTATAACCATCAGAATATTTTTCGTATTTTGATTCATCATGTATTTATTAATGACTGAGCCAATGAAGGGGCAGCGCTAGCCGCAGCGCTAGCCGCAGCGCTAGCCGCAGCGGCGTTGCCAAGGGGCGGGGCCAGTTCTCCAGGGCGTCATGTGACCTGCGGTTACCGGTCCACACGGCGGCTGACGGCGTGTTTGAAAGCAGCCACGGCCGTGTTCTGGTCCAGGACCTGGAAGCCTTTGTAGGCGGAGTTATGGAGAGCGTACCCGTCAGCCTGAGGAAACCGCTGCAGCGCCCCCTGCTGCAGAAACACAGAACATGAAGCGCGTTAGCGGGCGTCGGCACCATAACTTCCGCCGGGTTCCGATCGACCGACCTCCAGACACGGCCGCAGGTCGGCCGCGCCGCGGGCGTCGGCATTCACCAGGCTCTCGGCCAGCTGCAGGAGTTCCTGCTCCCGACTCGGAGCCACAGCCGGAACCACCGGGGGCTCCCAGCCGTCCCGGAACCGCAGCGCCACCTGGGGGAAGAAGTGGTCTTTCGGCCACTCCAGCCTGGAAAACAAACAGAGCGGCCGCCATGAGATCAGTAACCATGGAAACAGACAGAGACCAGAGAGGCTCCAACAACTACTTAACAGAAATCAGGAAATAGAGTAAATTATTCAGGCTGAACAAACATGAGAGAGAAACTTCTGCTGAGAACATAAAGCAAATATGAACATAAAATAAATCTCACTGAAACTGACAGAAATACTGAGAAGAACCAGAACCAGGACATTATCAATCCTGTTCTCTGGTCTGCTACAGGAAGAAATATGAGCCAAATATAGAAACATCCAAGAACCTGGAAAGAACCAGGTCCAGTATAGAACAGAACCGAGTCATGGTTCTAACCTGCACTTGGTCCAGCCGTCACCCAGAGTCACCCACAGGTGGCGCTCCTCGGCCGTTCCTGCGGCGTGAAGGAACTCGATGGCGTCTCTGCTGAGCAGCGGAACCAGGACGCTCCGGGCCAGCTCGGTACCACCGGACGCCTGGACCACCTGGAGACAGGGAGACCCTGGAGTTCTGCTCGGTTCTGTTGGAGCAGGCCCACCGTTAGTGATGTCATTCCTGGACTCACCATCCTGAGTGGCGTAAACAGGAAATGGACCAAATCCACGGCACTGGGGTTCTGAATGTGGTCCTTCAGCTTCGCCTGTGGGTCAGAGCAGACGGTCAGAAGGTTCTGCAGAACCAGTAACCTCTGGCTACAGTCTGGATCAGAACCAAACCAGTTTCAATGGACTGGAATCAATTACCAGTTGGTTGAAGGCATGTTTGAACTTCTGCAGACAGTCCACAAACTCTTCTTCACTGGGAGGCTTGGACCTGAGGGACAGGACGCCCTCTGGTGGACGACACGAGCACCAGCACGTCAGAATGCTGTATTTTTCTCTTATTTACTTAAAGCCAATTATTGTTGGTTCTTTGTGTTATTTCCTCAAAACAAAAACAATTAGACAGTTTAGGAAACAAATAGTTGAACTAAAATTAAAATACAAAAAAGCACCAAGTAAACGATATTAAAATTAAGGTCTAAAAAGTTTTTTGTTGATAATCCTTATATTTTAAAATGAAAAATAACTCATTTTGATCTTTAGTAAAACTAACACGGAAAACATTTAGTTGGGATTTAAAAATCAACTAAAACTAATTCTCCATAGTTTTCAAAATGCAAACAATTAAAAAACTTTAAATTTGAACCAAAATTCAAATATATTTAATAAAATAAGGTATATCAAAATAAAAGTCTAAAATCTTTATTTAAATTATTTCTAATATGTTGCATTAGATACAGTAATGTTTGAATTTGCCACCTCCCGGCCCTTTCTTCTTGCCCTTTTTGCCCTTCTTCCTCCTGCTCAGCTCGCTGAACGCTTCGGCCGCCTTCTGCAGTTTGGTCACAAAGAACTCCACGTCGTCCAGGATGTGGTTCAGGATTTGCTGCACAAACAACAACTTGGATTACGAGTCGGTTTGCTGAGGCATTAATGATTAAACCTGAACCAACAGTCTGCACGCTGCTCTAAACTTTAAGCTGATTTTCCTCCAAACTGATTATGTTCAGATCAAACTGGGCCTGCAATCAGCTTAACTTTCTCCATGCAGCAATCTGCGCCAGATGTGAGCCTCACCACGTCCCGATCCACCAGCAGGGCCGCCATGTCCGCCGCACCATCGTCCTGCGACGGCTGCTGCTCGCCTGCAACGCAACGCCATGCAGGTCATCACTTAGAACAACGGAGGGCCGGCGTCCTGCAGCTTAGTGTCTCCCTGGTCCAACACGCTTCAATCAGCAGGTTCTCCTGCTGACGACCTTGTAAGGAGACTCAGGTGTGTGGAAGTGGAGACACATCTACAGGTTACAGGAGACCAAACCTCCAGGCCTGGAGCCGCCCACCCTGACTAACTGTGGAATGGGTCCAGTTATAGCACACGTGTCAGTCTCCAGTGCTGAACCACCTGAACAGAATAATTAGGTCATTAATGAGGCTCTGGAGACCTGATCTACACCAGGAGGAGGTGATGGAGCCGTTTCATTCCAGTGTTTTGTCCCTGTGGCTCATCTAAAACCTGCAGGACAGCAGAGGACTGGAGTTTGACACCCCTGAGTTAGAGTTTGTATGAAAACTAAACTGGAAACCAGCAGGGAGAGGAGCTCAGACCAGCAGCCTCACCAGTCCATGAAGCTGCAGAAGAACAGATTATAATCCAGATGAAACTAGATTATAATCTGTGTTTTCAGGCTAGCTTCAGGTTATTGTGTTTTACTTATTATGATATCTAGACGATGGTCAGTTAAATTAATATTTATTATAAGTGGAGACACTTCTGCTAATATAGCAAACCTAATTTTTAACATAACATCTTAGCTGGAAACATTTAGCACACTTAGCTTCTTTAAATTAAGTTAGCCTAATAAACGCTAATTTACTAGAATGTAAAAAAGTTCAAAATCTGTGTTGAAGGTTTGGTTTTTGACTTAATTATTCAAATTAGATGTTTATATTCATGCTCTTATTTTGACATTTGTTTACAGCGGTTTTGTTTTGTTTTTTCCTCAAATAACTATTTAAAACAACAACAAGAAAAAATAAAATGGACAGCAGAGACCAAGGTGTAATATAATGTCTTAGTGAACATCTAGACTGTAATGTTAAATTGGTGCTTGAGCGTTTTCGTCTTGTCGATATATTTTGAGTGAAAGTTTCACTTCCTGACCCACAAACGTACAGGTATGTGTAGGCCTGTCACCATAACAAATTTTGCTGAGCGATTGTCTAAAAATTTATTTTGACAGACGATAATATTGTTTCAAGACCTTTTGACACTGATTTAATGGAAATAATGTAATAATGGATGCTATTTCCTGCCATAGATACACTTTATTTCCAAAAGAACAGATAACACTGGAACTGATCAACTAAATTAACAAAACAACCAAAAACAAAAATAAAACGGATTCTCAGTCTCCATTACCAAAAAACGTACTTGAATAAAAAGTAAACAACATAAAGCCAAAGTGGAAATAAATAATGCATTCAACCAAAAGAGTGCAGATTATAAAGTCTGTACTGTATTGCCCTTCAGTAATCACTAGATTTAATGGGCACATCCGACCACCTGATGCTGTAGTTCATACTACACGATTTTTTTTGCCCCTATTTTCCCCTTATGATAATCTTAGATCGTTGGCCGATCTAAGATTCTCGCTGGTGATTTCGTAACCGATCATCCTGCAGTGTGATGATCGATGGCCGCTCCAATCTAAATCAGGGTTTTTTCCCCGACTGGGAGTTTAACGCTGAATGTGACAGGTAGCCAATCAGAAAGCTGGATTCTCCTCCTGCTTGCTGAGGGAAAATTACGGAGGAGAATCCCAAACAGCTGACACAGCGCAACCCGAAGTCCAGCGGACATCGGAGATGATTTGTGGAAACAACATTAATATTTATCCAACATTTCGTGCAAAGAATATAGAAATGACAAGAAGAGGAGTTGGAGCCAAATTGCTACCGCAGTTGATAAACCCGGTAAGTTTTCAGCTGTTCTTCGTTAACATAAATAGGTTATAATAATTTTCATTCAGTCAGGACTTTACGCTGACTCCAGCCACATGCATCACAGGTAGATTCTAGTAAAACACTGATTAATGCCTGGTTTTAAAATTAGTTAACTGGACTTGTAGCCGTTATCTTGTGCCCATGTGGCTGGACACCACACGGCACGACGAACCCGATTGAACCGTTATACCGTAGATTTCTGTCGGCTAATGTGTCTCTCAGGTTTTGAAAATGGGCCGACAACTGGTGTATTTATTGTGAGCTGGACATTACACTAAGCAAATGAGAAAGGGAGGGTCAGTGCAGAGCACCGGAGCTGAGCCTCTTTTCAGTCAGTGTCATCAACAGAAAGAGAAAAGGCAGGAAGAGACGATAAAGCCGATAATTAAAATGAGGTCGATAGGTTTAATTTATCGTGCGATTAATTGATTTATCATTTATCGCAACAGGCCTAAACGATAAATGTGTGATAAATGTGGAATAACCGAGCAGAACCTGCTGAGGGCACTATACTTTATTATAGCTCATGTGTCATTGACACATTCTGGGTAATATATGTTAGCACTTAAGCATTACCGTCCACTAATATTTATGATAAATGCTTTAGCATTAGTGCAGCTAACTTGTTAGCTAGCGGTGCCAAACCCCTGATTATTATTGTGAGTCAAATTTAAGTTCAGCTTCTGTTAAAGCATGACTTTTATTGTGAAATTCCAGCTTTAAGTGTAATTTTATTTATTCCCAATAAACCTATGCCACTCACAACATGGCGGACATTCTGAGGTACGTTCTGCATATCCACCAGGTCATTACACCCGCAAACATAACTACTCCCCCTCCTCCCCTCTATGACATCACTCACAGTGCTTCTGTTCATTGGCCCATGCCGACCAGGCGGCGACACGCCCCCTATTGTCCTGATTGGATGAGGCTGGTGCCTCGGGGGCGGGGGTGGTGGGTGGAGGCGGGATCATGCCATCGCTCTTCAGGATCATCCTGTAAGATGGATCAGCCAATCAGCAGCCAGCATTAGAAGCCGCATCAGGAAGTGTCTGAGGTTTTCTTACTTCAGCGTCTCAGGTCGTTTCCTCACTTTGCCCCCTTTGGCATCGATCATGGCACTTTCTACATCCAGGTGAATCAGATTCGCCTGTTGGAGCACGACACCTTCAACACATTTTAGTCACACAAACTCAGAAAACACCAGCTGCTCTGTTGAGGCTGTTCTGAATGGCGTCTTCAGTCGGATTTGGAGTACCACAGGATCGTTTTCTCGGTCCCGTTTGATTTCCTTTAAATGTACACATTACATGTCTGATCCTTAACTTCAATTAACTTTTAGGAATAAATCCTTCAACATCTGATTCCAGATGAAACATAAAAGCCCCAGATGTGGAAATATTTCCATCAGAACCAAACTGATGAAACAGAATACATCTGGAACAGCTGCCATGTACGACAGCGAATACGGAAATAAAACGTTGGAGCAACGAAAACCATCGTCTGTGCTGAGATAAGAAGGGTCTGGATCGCGGTGCTGGTCCGGTACCTTGATGTCGTCACACTGGAACAGGTGCAGGTCCGCCTTGCTCTGACCCGAGTCTTTGCACACCAGCGCCAGGATGGAGTCGTAGCTGCAGGCGTTCATTACTGCCTGGCAGTGCTGGACGGAGCTGATGGGGAAGTTCTCCAGCTCGTTCTGAAACACATCCAGACCGCCGGCGCTTTCAGCTCCGGTCCAGACCAATCAGCTGCAGCTCAACCACCAGACTAGGGCTGGGGGATATGAGGAAAATCTAACATCCTGATATATTTTTGCTATATCACGATACACAATATATATCACAATATTCTTATATGAGCTCCAGTGTTATTTTTAAACCAGACTCCTTGCAGACCCCATTTCTCTGCTAGACTTAAATATAAGCTTATATAAAAAGTGATGCAGTGTTTTGCTATAAACTGTCTACACTAGCGGTTCTCAACATGGGCGGTACCGCCCCCAGGGGGCGTTCAGAGGACGGCAGGGGGCGTTGGCGGACATTTTTACAAAAGGGGGGCGCTGGGATTCCTCTGGGGGGCGTTTGGTCGAAGGTAAACTTTACACCTTATATGCACAACAATGCCAGTTTAGACTCTGAGCAACTTGGTAAAACTGTATTGTGTAACATTAAACATGCTTGGCTGCAACGGTATCGATGGCAGCTCTTCTTCTATTCAGTGTTTGTTAGCTTCTGTTAGCTTCTTGGCGCAGCTCCGTTCTCCTGCTACTGGTAGCTAAAATCACGATACCCTCACTGTGTATCCCTCTGAAAAATGAACCATTTAAATAAAGAAATCCCTCCATGGTGAAACCCCGATAGAGAGCGTTCATTTTATAGCGTTAACACCGGAGCTGTAAGGTCCGGTATGAAACGAGGGTGATAGAACAGCACGGCACTTTTAAATTTCAATAATCAGAATGCAGAAATTGTTTCCGTTGTTTTAAAAGGTTTATGTCAGTCTGCCTTTCCCCATCGATACGCTTCCCGACCGCCCTGCAGCTTAGGGGGTAAAAAAAATAAAGACGCACAAAACTCTGAAACAGGAGAAGCGGGACATAAAACGGGGCGACGAACTAGATGTGAATTATGGCATAAAAACAGAGAATCTGACGCTGAACAGTGAAAAATCAACACATGATGTGAAACATGATGATTAGACGGAGCAGCAGGTGATGAGTGAAGATTAATGATGGACAATAAATGATAAAATAAATCTAGCAACAGGAAAGAAACTAAAGTGGACACAGCAATAAACCAGGAGAGGATAATATTAATCAGAGGAAACTAAATAGAAATGAATGAAGAACAAAATGCAAGAATAAACTAAGAAACTAAAGTAAATACAGAGGAATAAACTGGTATGGCAAGACCTTTAGAGCAATAATTAATACAGAGACTGTATGGCAAGAATAAACAGACACTATTTCCAGATAAAAGGTAAAATAATATTGATGAAGTGCCATGGGTTTGTTGAGACCACATCTAGTACTGAGAATAAATATCTGATCTGATATCTGATCACTTATATTTTAATTAGATTTTATATATGTATTTCTTCAATATTATTTTTCATGTCAGTGTTAATGTCATGAGGCTGATGACTCTATGCCACTTTCAGTTTGACTCATTAGGATTTGATTAAGAACCAGATTTGTTCTTTGTAATTTCTGTCCAGTAAAACTATTAATCTATAATCAATAGACAGGTCTATATGAAGATATAATCCATGTTTCTCTCTCCTATTTGTACAGCATTAAAAGGAACTTTTGTTTTTCCACTGAAAGCTCTGGTTTGCACAGTAAATGCCATGTGGGTGAAATTTTATGGATGATACTCTGATGTCCCATTCTCCTGAAGGCAGCACAGAGCTGCACCACCAGAAGAGAAGAAGAGCTATGATTAATGTAGTTACAGTTCTATCCATGTTTTAATGCTGCAGAGCTCAGTCGGTTTGCTAATAGTTCAAAGTTTAAACTGGCATGTTGTTCATCTTTTATCTGGTAATTTTATCCAAGATTTAACAGCTAGAAAATGTTACAAAATAAGAATATTTTTTCCACTCTGATTGGCTGCTGTTAGGCCTACAGATTTTAACTTGAATGTTCATTGCATTTTTCATAGACAACTGTGAAAATAATTTCTATTCCCATGGCTTTTTTGTTCTCGAGAAAATAATTTTTGATGATAAATACAGAAACAAGCATAAAAATCAAAACATCTACAATAGTGATAGTAATATTAATGATAAAATAATGATCAGAGCAAAGTAGCCTGCAAATTCTTTGGTGGGGGGCGCTGGCCCAAAAAAGGTTGAGAAACACTGATCTATACTATGACTAGATAACAAGGTGAGAAATAAGCTTTAATAAGCTTATAATAAGTTATGCTTGACTTTGACAAACTTAACAACATAGATGTGCTGTGGAATAAGGTATGATTTGGTTCAGCCTAAAAATAAAAAAGGCGACCTACACACAAACTGACAGATCATCAGTAAAGCAGGTGTTTAAATTGGCTAATCAGCCACTGCTGTGTTAGCATGGCTAATAGCAGCGGTGGCTAAACTACCATCGCTGTGTCAGCGTGGCTAATAGCAGCGGTGGCTAATCTACCACCGCTGTGTCAGCGTGGCTAATAGCAGCGGGCTAATAGCAGCGGTGGCTAGTCTACCACAGTTATCACTCATTAATAATCGCAAAATACATGTAACCCGAGTGTAGATGTTGAGTTCCATTTTCTGGTTCTCTACTATTTATCGCCTTCGCCTTCCAAAATCTCGCGATAGTTTGATATATAAAACTGCAATTCTCATGAGAATT
>NW_006800774.1:64989-66878 GCF_000485575.1 Poecilia formosa | reverse complement strand
TATTCCCATGGCTTTTTTGTTCTCGAGAAAATAATTTTTGATGATAAATACAGAAACAAGCATAAAAATCAAAACATCTACAATAGTGATAGTAATATTAATGATAAAATAATGATCAGAGCAAAGTAGCCTGCAAATTCTTTGGTGGGGGGCGCTGGCCCAAAAAAGGTTGAGAAACACTGATCTATAATATCAATAATGGTACTGAGCCCGGCTCAGGTTCTGGTTCTGCTGGGATTCCTTAAAAACCTTTTAATCTGCTTTGAATAATAAATCATTGGAGAATCATCCAGCAGCTCCACCAACAGCCAGGACATGACCTCCCTAAAACCCTGGAGGACAATGAGAAGGAGGAGGAGGAGGAGGAAGAGGAGGGGGAGGAGGAGAAAGAGGAGGTTTACCAGCTGCAGTGACGCCAGCAGCAGCTTGCAGGCCTCCATGTTGTCCAAACCGCGGACGATGGAGGCAAAGGAGCGCCTGCAGCCGACGGCGCCCAGCTGGGTGACGATCCGCTCTCCGTAGGCGTGGATGTCAAACGGAGGTCGGTCCTCCTGGAAAACAGAGATGTGAGCAGCGGCCCAGAACCGGGACGGTACCAGGAGGCTCCCTGTCTCACCTGCAGCGCCAGCTCCGGGCGGATCTTGTCCTCCCAGTCCCTGACCCGGCGGGACAGAGCCGATTCCTGGGTGTAGCCCTGGCTGTGCACCACAAGCTGCTCCTGAATGCACCACAGAGAGGGTCAGGCGGTCCGTGTCAGGCGGTCCAGTCCGGGTTGTACGACTCACTTACCACACGCAGCTTCACCAGCTCTTCATACGTCAGGTCGTCCCGCTGAGCTTCTGCTGGAGGACAAGAACACGACCCTGAGGACCTGTCTACTCCAGCTCACCTGGAGGTCACCTGGAGGTCACCTGGAGGTCACGTACCTGGGGAGGCGGAGTCCGGTCCTCTGAACTCGGCAGGAAGGCCGTCCAACTCGGCGTCTGAGTCGTCTGAGTCTCCACCTATTGGAGGACAAAGCAAAGGGATGAACCTGCTGCTGGGTCAGGGGTCAGAGGTTACTGGTCAGCTGCTGCTAATGGCTCAGACGCAGCAGAGAACTGGATCAGAACCGGAGACACTGACCCAGCAGCTCAGCAGGTGTGACATCATGCACTGGCCCCGCCCCCAGCTGCTGTGGCCCCGCCTCCTCCAGCTGCAGGAAGGTTCTCCGGAGCTCCTCCTCCGTCATGACGACGCCCTTTGATCCCAGACAGTTACTCAGCAACAGGAAATACAGTCAGGAACTTCCTCTTAATTCACTGGCTTATTGATGCATTTATTCCTTCAAAATAAAGCTCTGCTGTGTCATTCACACCAGTTAGAAACTGGAAACCAGTGGAGAGCGACAAACTGCCTCATGCATAAAAGAGTTTGCAGTTTTCACACTAAAACTTGGCGCCGGACAAATTTAGAAAAGTACGGCGCACTAAAAAACCAGATGTATGAAGCTGTGCTGCGCTCAGACCTGCTCACCTTTCCTTTATCAAACCTGATTTACAGGAAGCAGAGCAGCTGCTGGTCGCCTCCAGAAATGCATCTGAATGTAGAAATAGTAGAAATATTCATTTATACTAATTTGCATGGTTACTGCCGCCACGTGAAGCAGTAACCATGGCAACGTCCTTGTTTGTACCAGTAAAAGTATCTTTAATAATCATTATATATTTTATTTAAAAGGTGCTTTCAGGGCACATAAGGTCAAATCACAAAGAATAAAAACATTTTAAAGAAAAACTGCTAAAAAGTAAAGAGTAAAGTGGTCCAGGTCGGACCTGCTGCTGCGGCAGAGCCTCCAGCTGGTTTACAGACCAGAGAGGCTCTGAATGTGGACGTTTGCTCTGCAGACA
>NW_006800774.1:59692-64042 GCF_000485575.1 Poecilia formosa | reverse complement strand
AAAATATGGCGGCGATGCATTTCCTGTGCTCACGTCGCTTTAGACATGAGGCCCCAGAACCGGTCCATTTAGACAAAACAGAGCCTGGAGGAACCAGCAGCAGACAGTCCTCGTTTCCCCTTGACCTGCTGGACAGACAGGAAGCAGCCGGACAGACAGGAAGCAGCCGGACAGACAGGAA
This sequence comes from Poecilia formosa, assembly GCF_000485575.1. Classification (NCBI taxonomy): domain Eukaryota; kingdom Metazoa; phylum Chordata; class Actinopteri; order Cyprinodontiformes; family Poeciliidae; genus Poecilia; species Poecilia formosa. Next base: position 63,861 of record NW_006800774.1, on the reverse strand, counting down.
GCAGCCGGACAGACAGGAAGCAGCCGGACAGACAGGAAGCAGCCGGCCGTCCATCCACTGGACTCACCAGCGTCCTGCAGAGTGTCCTCTGTCTCCGGACTTTGTCCCTCAGTGTCCTCAGGTAGAGGTAGTTAAGGTCTGAAAAATCACAGAGTGTCAGCCAAGCATGGTGGTTCTGGTTCTGACCCAGACCCGTCAGGCGGTCCTAGCGTACCTGGGAAGCTGGGTCCGACCTTCAGCTTGGGTTCTGGGGGCTGGACTGCAACAGAAACACAGGTCAGACAGCAGAACCTTACAGGAGGACCGGACTGGACAGAAACTCACAGGCTCCTCGGAACCAGGACCGGAAGTCTTGCAGAACCGACCGCTTCCTCTTCCTCTTCCCCCCGTCATCCAGACCGTCAGGAACCCGGTAGCACCTCCCTGAGGAAGAGGAGGAGGAGGAAGAGCAGTATCAGAAGTCAGCCTGAGACGGTGAAGCATCAGAACCGGGTCGGTCCAGGTCTCACCTGGTGTGAGGGGCCGGTCTCCTCCCAGGGCGGCATACGGGTCATGGAGGGTCCAGTTACTCACCTGGAACACCTGAGAGTCAGCCTGAGGAAGAGGAGTGGCGTGATGAAGGTGAAATGGCTCTTACAGCAGCTGGAGGCTCCTCCTCTTCCTCCTGCCGCGCCGCAGCATGCCGTATCAGCCGGCCTTCACCCTGGAACCAGAACCAGAACCCATGAGAACCAGAAGCCAATCAGAACCAGAACCGTCTTCAGGAGGCTGTCCGCACCAAGACCTGTTGCCGCTCGATGTGCTCCTCCAGGTCCGGTTCCAGGTTCAGTTCCTCCTGGACAGGAAGGAAGTCTTCTGCAGAGCCTCCTGCAGCTTCATCGGGGTCAAAGGTCACAGCAGATTCAGCTGCAGGAGGGAGCAGGAAGTCAGCAGGTCACCCTGTGACCAGCAGGGGGAACCGTCGCGGAGCAGTAGCCTACCTGCAGCTGATTGGTCCAGCAGGAACCTGGAGGCTGCAGCTGATTGGAGCATCAGGACGATGAGGTCATCAGGTCCCGGCAGGAACAGGTTGACCCGGAAGTCCTTCTGGCTGCACAGCACCTCCCCCCCAACACTATAGGGGTTATGGGGGGGAGGACATGAGACACAGCAGAGGACAGAGGGACAGAGGGACATGAGACGGGGACAAACCTGATGAGAGGCAGCTTGTTCTTCTCCTGAGTCTCAGGAGGGATCAGGGCCTCTGGAGGCAGAGGAACCACACTGATGTCCTGTAGGGGACAGGAGACAGGCTGAGGGACAGGAGACAGGCTGAGGGACAGGAGACAGGCTGAGGGACAGACACTCACTGTGTGAGGCTCCGTCCTTGGGGACGTGGCAGACTCGTCCAGCTCCAGAGGAGTGAACTGCAGCAGAGAGAAGCAGTGCCTACATTACCCAGAATGCTCAGCACCCTGTCACAGCCAGCTTCCTGTTCTCACCACAGCCAGATCCTCAGCTTCCTGCTCCGTCTGGTCTGCTGCTGCTGCCCCCTGCTGGGCTGCTGCCGCCCGACTGCGCCTGGAGACACACCAGAACCAGAACTAGAACCAGAACCAGAACACGACCCACTGGACCCTCAGGCGGCACTGCTCACTTCTTGTTGTCGCTGATGAACTCCAGAGTCTGGAACACCAAGCTGTGGAGCAGCTCCACCTGCAACACCAGAGACGGGAAGCCGTGACGTCACACTGACCCCGCCCACACAATGACGTCACACTGAGCCGCCCCTCCCACCTTCTTGCTGTAGATGCAGGTAGAGCCCTGGATGAGCAGCGCAGCCTCAGCGAAGTTCAACCTGGTTCTCCCTCCGTCAAAGGTGATGCACATCTCATCCAGCTGCAGCCAGGTACAGAGGTGGACAGAGGTCAAAGGTCATAGAGGCCACATGAGGTTTCTACCTAACAGGAAGCTCACCTCCTCCAGGTAGTCGTTGAGCTCTGACGCCACATCGATCTCCCAGTTCTTGGTGAGCTCTCTGATTGGCTGCAGCAGGTGGGAGTACCTGCTCTCTGTGGACTCCATGACACCTGGAGGGACGGATAGGTGAGAGGACAGAAGAGACGCATTCTGGGCAAGAACCAAGAACCTGAGACCATTTGAGTCGACGCTAAAGCCAATGAACCAGTTGAACTAAAAGTTCTGATCAGAGCCGGACCTCTGAGCAGAACCAACAGGGATCTACATCAGGGACCAGGACCAACCAGTAAACCTCTATGGAACGGTTTCAAACGGGTAAACAGCTGGGCCTGGTTCCAAAGAAGCTGCAATGTTCCTGCTGCTCGATGTCCAGAACCAGAACCTGATCGGGAGGGCTGGCTAATAGTGTGCAATGGAGGTCGGAACCACTCCAGAACCCAGACAAAGCTGAAGTTGGTTTCCGACTCCAGCTTCCAGTTCAGGAAATGGCTAACGGGCGATTCCACCTAATTATTCACGACTTTCCGCATCTTTAATCAACTCTAGTTAAAAAAAACTACAACACCTGGACACTCCAAACCTGGACTGGGTTATTCTGCTCTAACAGCAGAATATTTAAAACCATGTTTGGGATTTGTGAAACTTCAATAAAGTTCTGATGACTATTCACACTTGCTCCATGCAGGTTTGTTCAAATTCAACTTCAATTAATCCCAAAGGGAATTAAATGTTGATGTAACCCATTAATTCTTCAAAGTGTTATTGTAGATGGTGATGGCTGTTGGAAGCAGCGGTCTGTTAAGTGAAGTGAAGTTTCACAAATCAAATGAAGGTTTAACAAATCCCAGACATGGTTTTAAATATTCTGCTATTAGAGCAGAATAATCCAGTCCAGGTTTGAAGTGTCTAGGTGTTGTAGTTTTGGAATTAGAGCAGTTCTGTGAATTAGAGCAGTGTGACCGAGATCCAAAAAAAGGACAAAAATTGTCCTTTATTGAAGTTTCACAAATCNCCATGCAGGTTTGTTCAAATTCAATTAATCCCAAAGGGAATTAAATGTCGGTGCAACTCATTCATTCTTCAAAGTGTCATTGTAGATGGTGATGGCTGTTGGAAGCAGCGGTCTGTGAAGTGAAGTTTCACAAATCCCAAACATGGTTTTAAATATTCTGCTATTAGAGCAGAATAATCCAGTCCAGGTTTGAAGTGTCTCTAGGTGTTGTAGTTTTGGAATTAGAGCAGTTCTGTGAATTAGAGCAGTGTGACCGAGATCCAAAAAAAGGACAAAAATTGTCCTTTATTGAAGTTTCACAAATCCCAGACATGGTTCTAAATATTCTACTACTATTTGAGAATAATCCAGTCCTGGTTTGAAGAGTCTAGGTGTTATAGTTTTTTAACTAGAGTAGATTATAGATGCGAAAGGCAGTTAAAAATTAGGTGAACTCGCCCTTTAGCCATTTCCCGAAGCGGAGAGAAGGACCTCGCTGCAGCAAACCCCCCCGCCAGTCTCTTACCTTATTTGGAAATGGGACCATTGCACTCCGGAAGTTAAGGGGGCGCTATTTCCTATTTTATCCGCGTTCTCCCGTTTTAATTTTCTTTTGAAATCTGTGATATAGCTTCAACTGTAGGAAGGAGTTTCTCTCTCAGCATGTATTTGAACTTCTCTCTTTTATTTACTTCAGCGCAGCTCACAGTTTTTTTTTAACAATTTCCATTGCTTTCAGTGTACTTCTAAATCTGCTCCTTTTTCGTATCTTTTCGGGTCTCCTACTGCCTCTAGTGGCGTGGTGGTGGTAGCACAACTAATATAAATACATTACTAAATCAGAATACCAAAGTCTTTATTATTTATTATTAATTCTCGCATAACTGGAACCACAAAAGATAAAGTTCCTCACAAAACACCATACCTTTTAATTGTCTTAAGGAAGCAGAGCTAATTAAATGACATAAACAAGACCTGGAAGTAGGGCTGAAACGATTCCTCGAATGATTCGAGTACCTCGATTACTAAAATTCCTCGAGGAAAATTTACCTGCCTCGAAGCTTCGTTAATTTATGTTTTATTAGTTAGCGCACCGTGTTCCGGCCGGGACTTCATTTGCGTTGCGCGAAGCTCTCACTTCCGCCTCTGAGTTGTTGACAAAAGCTAAGTCTCAGCGGCATAAAGTCCCAGAGGTGGGGACTCGAGTCACATGACTTGG
>NW_006800774.1:54832-59520 GCF_000485575.1 Poecilia formosa | reverse complement strand
CAAAACCTCTAGTTAGTTAGAGGTAACATTAGCTAACATTACCTCTAGTTAAGTAATGTTAATATTTTAACTAGGACTTAAAATGTTAAAACTTAAAAATTTAGCTTAAGTTTTAACTTATCTCAAGTTTTAACTGTTGAGAGCTCTAGCTTTTCATCTCCCCGGTGGTTTGGTCACATGAGCTGCAGACTAACAGACAATCTTTTAAGAATACTTGGAAAAATAGCAGGAAAAATAGTAGGTAAATAGTGGTGAAACCATGGAAGACGGCATAAAATATTTCAGCAGAGAGCATCCATCCTCTTTTTTTCGTCAGTTTGAGCTCATGAAGGCATTACTGTGTTCCTCTGGTAACTATAGAACGTCTATTAGACGTCATTCACTGACAGTGGAATAATTATTCTTAGCCAAACTAAATGATAACATTTACCTGTAGCGTGCTAAGTGTTTACTTGATGCACAAATTGTTGATATTGTGATTCTATTAATGAGTTTTATTTTATTGTTTTAGAGTCAAAATTTCCACCTTGGAAGACTAAATAGTTTAATCATATTTTTTCCTATATATAGGACTCTACCAACAAAACAAAAATGTAGATTATTGCTTGTTTAACAACCCTGGTTATTCGTCTGTGAACCTAATTAATTTGTTCATTATTGACTTTTGCTCAATTAAATTTCTTATGTATACATTGTATATGGTATTTTTTATTGTTGTTGATAATGTTGTTTTTCATGTCTTATTTCTTTTGTTCCTCCTATAATTGATGGAGATACATAGATATTATTTATTATATATAAAGGTGTTGTTTATGTCCTAATTACCTAATTAGCTCTACATCCTGAAGAAAAATATGGTATTTTAGAAGATAATTTGTCTTTCACGTTGCCAGTAATGGCGAAATTAATAGTAAATAATAAAGATTTTGTGGTATTCTCGTTCAGTGACATAATTATATTAGTTGTGTTACCACCCCCATGCCTTTAGAGGCAGTAGCAGGCCCGAAAAGGTGCGACTAAGAAACAGATTTAGAAGTACACAGAAAGCTACAGAATTCGTTAAAAGCTGTGAGCTGCGCTGAAGTAAATAAAAAAGAGAAGTTGAAATACATGCCAAGAGTGAAACTCCTTCCTACAGTTGAAGCTATATCACAGATTTCAAAAGAAATTTAAAACGGGAGAACGCGGATAATATAGGAAATAGCGCCCCCTTAACTTCCGGAGTGCAATGGTCCCATTTCCAAATAAGGTAAGAGACTGACAGTGGTCCGTCCCGCCCCTTTCTGTTTGCTGCAGAGAGGTGGACTTGGAATCGGAAACCAACTTCAGCTTCGTAGAACCAAGACAGACCAACTCTGGGTTAGCAGTAACGAGTAATGGTCCATCAGAAACTCTGAGATTCCTCAGAGATCAGTTTAAAGACGGACATCCATTCATTTATAAAGCTTTAGTCTGACTTGGCTCCGTTTATTATTCATAGCAAAGCAGATCCTCTGGTTTTGATATTTAAATTTTAATAAAATGTTGAAAATTAAAAACCTAGCTGAATCAATCCCAGGCCGAACACATCCGACAATCCCACCGACAAGAACCACAGCGTCTCTGGTCCTCGGTCCGGTTCGATTCGCCCAAAGTGAAACTGAAACCCCAAAACCTGACAGAATCTAAACAGAATCTGGCTCGGCATTAGACTCTCTACACAGCAGGTCATTTTACCAATGTGATGACGTCAACTCATTGCAACGTCATTAACGGCACCAATAGGCTTAAATTAACTCATGATAAACTGAATATTTCAGGTTATTTTACTAAAATGAAACTCACCAACCAGGTAGAAGCTCGCTTTCAGTCAATCAACGCTCAAGCAACCCGCGCTTATTTTCTTCTTCTATGGTTTAATATCGCTGCAGCTCAACGCGCTGCCACCTGCAGGTGAACTGCTGCATTACTTACAAAAACAAACAGCGCTCCTTTGTCAGTAACGCTGTTGCTATTAAAATATTTCATAGAAAATTATGTTTGATTTAATATTTCAAGTTTCAGCCTCTCTTGAAAAAAACATAAGAAAAGTCTTCATCTGTTTTAATTAATATTAAATATATTTCATGAATGAATCATGAAGTTATAATGTTTGCGCAAGGTGATTATTCACTCCTGAAGCCTCTCGGTGCTGTTCTGTTTGTCTTGGACTAAAAAGCAGCAGAAACAGCTCTTCAATGAATAATTAAAATGATAAACAATGTGGTGGGAAAACTATGAGAAAGATATTAAATCAGAAAAACTGGATGTAATGTGGCTTCGTGGCCACAGGATGGAAGCATTTGTCAGAAAGACAGGAAGGAGTTGTTTTTACATTATGGGTCTGGAAATCAGATCATAAATTGTTTTTATTATCCAGCTTTACGATGTAAAGACTACTATATCCATTTTTATTTTGGCATATTAAAGTTTTTCTGTTACATTAATATCCATTTTTATATTTTCATTATATTGTGTTTTTTATATTTTTGACTGTAGACCCACCCCCTCCGTCAGTCTGGCCCCGCCCCCTCTTGCTGTGAGCGGAAGCAGCTGGAGTAAAAAATATTTCTCCTCCCTTTTGCTGGCCTGCTCCTCTTCCTCCTCTTCCTCCCAGACGGGTCACTGCTCTGATGTGGAACCAGCAACTGGGCCGAGTCAGTTCTTGTTTTCAGGGGTGGGATGAAGCCAGAGGTTCTGGGTTTGAGCGGGTTGTCCTCCGGGTCCAGTTCAGGTTCCGCTGCCAGGATGAATCTGAATGATGAAGATGAAGCAGTGATCTTCATCATCAGTGATGATGATTGGCTGAGGCTCTGTCTCTGCTCCATAGACGGTGCAGCGCTGCTCTGGTCCTGAAATCTGGGTCAGTACCAGAACCAGAACCAGGAGAGCTTCTTGTATAAAGCTGTTTATGAATTAGATTTATAACCGGACCTGAAGAGAACCAGTGAGTAGAACCTTCAGACCGATGAGTGGCCCTTAGGGCGAGCTGTTTAATATTTAATATCCAGGTGGGTCCAGCCACAGTGGACAAAAGCCTGGGAATTAAATGGCTCAACAGCTTGCCATACATGGACCCTCTCTGAGGCCTTCAGCACCATGACCCTTGACCCCAAACGTTTTAGCTGCCAGGCCTCACCAGGGGTTTCTGCTTTCATTGTTCTGATAGATGCAATGAAGCGGACCGGGTCGGCTAACCGGGCCGCAGCATCAGAACCAGGTCCATTAGTTAAACTCAACAGAACAGAAAGAGACTGCACAGCTGGAACTGACACTCCGGATCTTCATCTCTGACCCGGAACCGGAACCAGAACCGGGTCACATTCAGAAACAAGATCATTCAAACCTTTTTCTGTGTTTCTACAGTTAGTTCTGGTTCTGATCAGGTGATCCCAGTTGACAGTAACTCATTATTTCCAGTCGCTCACCGTTGCCATGACAATGAGCCACTAATGACTCATCATCATCACACAGAACTTCATCAGTACCTTTCAGAGGTTCTGGTTCTGACCCGTGTTCCAGGGCTGCTGGTTGAATCAGACAGGAAGTTCTGCTGCGTCGCATGAGGTGTTTCCATGGCAACGTGCAGTTCTGGTACCGGACCAGCCAGTCCTGGTTCTACCGACTCTGACCCGGTCCAATCAGGAAACAAATGAGGAAGCAGCAGGAATCCATCAGAACACGGCCAGAGGCCCAGTCGGGCCGGGCAGAACCAGAACAGAACATGAATCACAGCAGGAAACCCAGCCCATTAATCCGGCCCGGTTCCGTCTGACAGCTCTGCAGCAGAACCGGGCCTGCAGACGGTTGTGATGGATGGCGGCCTGGTTCTGGTTTGGTTTACCTGAACTGCATCAGCTGCTGCTGACCGGGTTCATCAGAAAGTTCTGGTTCTGTCTGTCTGGACCATGGCAGGGTTCTGTTCCTGAACCAAGAGGAGAGCGGTCCAACGGACGGAGTCCCTGCAACCGGGGCGTCCGGACCCCAACAGCCTACCCGAACCCCCCAAGCCTCCCTGCAGCTGGACAAACACCTGTGGCCAATCAGGGACCAGAACGGTGTGTGCGTGCGTGTGTGTGTAATACCTTGTGGGGACGATTTTCCTGACATATACTACGTTGTGAGGACCAATTGCTCCTGTTTTTGGGTCAGGGGTCAGAGTTAGGACTAAGGTATGAATTGAGTTTTGGTTGGTTAGGCTGTAGGAATGAATGGAAGTCAATGGAAAGTCCCCACAAAGATAGCAACACAAACATGTGTGTGTGTGTGTGTGTTAGTGTGTGTTAGAGTGTGATAATGTGTTAATGTGTGTTAGTGTGTGTTAGAGTGTGTGTTAGTGTGTGTGTTAGTGTGTGTTAGAGTGTGTGTTAGTGTGTGTTAGTGTGTGTGTTAGTGTGTGTGTTAGTGTGTGTGTTAGTGTGTGTGTTAGTGTGTGTTAGAGTGTGTGTTAGAGTGTGTTAGTGTGTGTGTTAGTGTGTGTGTTAGTGTGTGTTAGTGTGTGTTAGAGTGTGTGTTAGTGTGTGTGTTAGTGTGTGTTAGACTGTGTGTTAGAGTGTGTGTTAGAGTGTGTTAGTGTGTGTGTTAGTGTGTGTGTTAGTGTGTGTTAGAGTGTGTGTTAGTGTGTGTTAGTGTGTGTGTTAGAGTGTGTTAGTGTGTGTTAGAGTGTGTTA
>NW_006800774.1:49049-54305 GCF_000485575.1 Poecilia formosa | reverse complement strand
TGTGTGTTAGTGTGTGTTAGAGTGTGTTAGAGTGTGTGTTAGTGTGTGTTAGTGTGTGTTAGAGTGTGTTAGAGTGTGTGTGATGGAGGCACTGTCTCCCGGGACGATCCTGATCACCTCCATCTGTCAGTGACAGCAGAGGATCATGGGAGTGTGTGATGTCACACTGAGACGTTAATGAAGTCGCTCAGTCTGGTTCCTTGCCGGTCTGGGTCGGCGAGAAGTCCACAGAACCAGAACCGGTCCGGGTCTGACCGCATTACTGCTGGTACTTCTGTAACCTCTGTGCTGTCAGAGGTCAGAGGTCAGAGGTGGTTCACCTTTAGCTGTGAAGCCTCAGCCGTCATTCACAGAGGGTCAGTGGTCAAAGATCAAGGGTCGGTTCATTTGGCCTCCTGACACTAAAACTTGGACCTGAGGCCAGAACCGCCCGACGGTTCTGGTTCTGATCTATTTTGGTCCAAACTCCTAAAATATCCTGAAAGCCACTGCAGCTAAAAACAGATCAGAGAGTCTAGAAATAGAACCGAGCTACAGATGTACTGTCGACCCGGTTCTGCTCAGAGGCGGTACTGACCCGTTGGGTTCTGCTAAATATCGGAGCAGATTTGTCTATCAGGCGGTTCATGAACCAAACGGACCAGGAGGTTCTTCTGGGAGACAGAAAATAAACGTTGAAACAGTCGGTGACTGAATCAGTGTTTCCACCAGAACTGTCTCTGTCATCTACGTCGATTCCACCATCACCTGGATGTGGATCTACATTCATATTTTATTTTATATTGAATCAAGGTTACGAATCAATATTGATTCATGTACATGTTTTGCTCTGACAGGTCTCCATCTAACATAATATTAAGTTTATTCCACTTGGCAGACGATGGCTATTTAATTATCTTACATTAACATATTTCCAGAAATGTGAGTAGACAAACTTAAAAAATGACAACATGGCATTAATATAACATTTTATTTAAGAAAACAGGCATAGATCTGTAAACATATTTGATTTCTTTGTGACTGTCAGAACATCAGATTATTGTCAGGAGGTTCAGTTTGTTCTGTATGAACCAGGAAACAGGCCCAGTTGGGCTAACGGGTCTGACTGGTGCCTTCCTCCTGCTGTGGCGCCTAATGGAGCCTCTGCAGTCAGTCAGCTTTGGGTCAAACTGCAGAAACACACAGAGATAAGAGTGAGGAAGGCGCCGGTTAGAACAGGTGATCTAACCATCTGTGCTACCCATCAATCCATCCTACCTTGTGGTGATGCGCTCATCGATGCTACGCCACATTCTGCTGACTCAGCACATTTCTTATCCTACCTGAGGAAGTTTCATTTCGTCTGTTTTAGTTCGTCGAAGATTACGGTAAGCTTAATTTCATTTATTTTATATCTGGCTTCATTAAGCTGCTGTATGACTTCATGTTTTTAGCTTACATGACAGCAGCTTGTAAATATATTTATGGCTTTAGTTTTCTGTCTGCAGTGTCATTACTACTGTAAACAGGTCATTGTTTGGTGGTTAATCAGGACAAAATATGTTGCTTTGTGGCCTATTTTATCCCTATGCGTTAAAATATTTCAGATTTGACTCTTTTTTATAAACCTTGTTAAACAGAGCATGTTGCAATGCTATGTGAGATTGAAGCTGTAATATCCGTGTAATATTAGTGTATATTAAGCATATCCTGTCACACATTGTGGCTGCTGCTGATAACAGACGCTATGAAACAGATTAATGCACATGAAGGAGTTGCAGTGATCTGTATCTGTCTGTGTTTAATTTGATTCCAATAAATCCTGTTTCCCCTATCTGATACCGTTTTATTCTTACACCTCTGTATTTAACATATTTTACAAAGGTAGGATATTCTGATATTCAGGCTGCACAGTGGTGCAGTTTGTAGGGCTGTTGCCTTGCAGCAAGAAGGTTCTGGGTTCGATTCCCGGCCCGGGTCTTTCTGCATGGAGTTTGCATGTTCTCCCAGTGCATGGTGGGTTCTCTCTGGCTTCCTCCCACAGTCACTGTCTAAATCCTCCCTAGGTGTGTATGGTTGTGTGTCCTGTCTGTCTCTGTGTTGTCCTGCGACAGACTGGCAACCTGTCCAGGGTGACCCGCCTCTCGCCCAAAATGTCTCGCTGGAGAGGCACCAGCACCCCTCCTGACCCCACTAGGTAGCAGTTTTAGACGCGTAGCACTGACAGATAGACAGGTATCGATCTGTGCTACATCTGACCGATGAACACCGAGTCAGAAAGACGATTTTAAAATCGTGTTTAAATTAAACCGATCAGGTAGCATCCATGAGGTGATGATGGACATTCCAGCTGTTTCTGAAGGGAAAAGCTTCACATCTTCTACTGGTGGGACTGGAGGAACTGGGCCATCAGACTCGTTTCCTTCACTAAAGGGAAACGCAGCAGCGGTCCGACCTTCTGTCTGCGGACCTCATGTTGAGAACCGCTGCCGTTTCTGAAACATTTCAGGAGAAACTGAGCAGCACAGAGCATACCAGAGTCATAGGAACGCGCAGCTCCAGGGACCAATCATTAAACTAATCAGCACATCAGAGGTTTCTCCCGGCGCGTGACGCGGGCTGCGTGGCGGGCTCCCCCTCCCGCCTCCCCCCGATTAACGGGGACTCTCTGGCTCCGCCCACCGGGATGGAGGGGGGGGGGGGGGAGTGAGCAGCACCTGTGTGACCAGATCGAGCCGCTGCGGCTTCTTCTCCTCCAGCCGAACCTCCAGTTCATCTGCATAGGTTCGGTTCTGTTCGGACTTTCTCCTCTCCCCGCAGGGAACCGCTGCGGAGCCGGACCGGGAGGCTGCAACTCCGGGTTCGGTTCGGGATTCTCCTAAGAGCTGGAAGACTTGTTGCAGGAAGACCTTCCGGTCCGGTCCGGTCCGGATCACAGGAAGCGGGTTGGACCTGCTGCTTCCTTCTGAAGGTGTTCGCCTCTCAACAGGCAGAAAGTGAGCGGCTGATCTCTGGAGCGCCGCTTTCAGCTTTACGCGCTTTACGCACCGACTTTGTGCGTAAAGCTTCGCGCTCCGGCTGACCCGGAGCTCCGAACTCCGCTCGCTGGTTCCCGGATGTCCGCTTGTTGACCTGCGGCTGTCTGAACCTCTGTCTGACCCTCCAAAGCCTCCGGAGCTCTAGGCCAGCATGGCTGCGGGAGTCGCAGCCTGGATGCCGTTTGCCCGCGCCGCGGCCGTCGGCTGGATGCCGGTGGCCAGCGCGCCCATGCCGGCGCCTCCGCGGGAGAAGCAGCGCGGCCGGGACGGGCTGATCGTGCTGAACGTCAGTGGCACAAAGTTCCAGACGTGGCGGGACACGCTGGAGCGCTATCCGGACACCCTGCTGGGCAGCTCGGAGAGGGACTTCTTCTTCCATGAGGAGCGCAACGAGTTCTTCTTCGACCGCGACCCGGACATCTTCCGCCACATCCTGAACTTCTACCGCACCGGAAAGCTGCACTACCCGCGCCAGGAGTGCATCTCCGCCTATGAGGAGGAGCTGGGCTTCTTCGGCATCGTCCCGGAGATAATCGGAGACTGCTGCTACGAGGACTACAAGGACCGGCGGCGGGAGAACCAGGAGCGCATCCAGGACGACGAGGAGAGCGAGCAGAGCAGCGACCTGATGCCCGCGGATGCCAGCTTCCGGGAGACCATGTGGCGCGCCTTCGAGAACCCGCACACCTCCACCATGGCGCTGGTCTTCTACTACGTCACCGGCTTCTTCATCGCGGTGTCCGTCATGGCCAACGTGGTGGAGACGGTGCCGTGCGGCGCCGCGCCGAACCGCGTCAAGGTGCTGTCCTGCGGGGAGCGCTACGCGCTGGCCTTCTTCTGCCTGGACACGGCGTGCGTCATGATCTTCACGGTGGAGTACCTGCTGCGCCTCCTGGCGGCGCCCAGCCGCTACAGGTTCGTCAAGAGCGTGATGAGCGTTATCGACGTGGTGGCCATCATGCCCTACTACATCGGCCTGGTCATGACGGACAACGAGGACGTGAGCGGCGCCTTCGTCACCCTGCGGGTCTTCCGCGTCTTTCGGATCTTCAAGTTCTCGCGGCACTCTGCGGGACTTCGCATTCTGGGCTACACGCTTAAGAGCTGCGCGTCGGAGCTGGGCTTCCTGCTCTTCTCCCTCACCATGGCCATCATCATCTTCGCCACCGTCTTGTTCTACGCCGAGAAGGGCTCCGGCAGCAAGTTCACCAGCATCCCGGCAGCCTTCTGGTACACCATCGTTACCATGACAACACTGGGGTGAGTAACGCCGCCTATTTGGTTGTGGTCCCAAAGTGGGCGGGGCTGATTTTCAGGACGGATGTGCAGCTCCTGTTTCTGGAGGTTCAGGAAAAGTTCTGCTAAGAGGCGGAACAGAGCCACTAAAGTGGACCCAGAGGTTCATCTGTCCACCAGAACCGGCCCAGTGGGTTAGCAGCAGATCATCTACTGGTTTCCAGTTGTTTTTTTACTGGTTTCCTGTTGGTATCTTACTGGTTTCCAGTCTCCAGGGTCTCCTCCATGCTGGGCTGGACTTTAGAGAAGTCTTAAAGTGACAGCGTCCTGATTTTGGGGGGTTTGTGAACGTTGTGATGCGTAGGCCCTCGTCTAGTGATCTGTATTAATACTTTGGGATTTTTATGAAGGAGCTGAAACTGAAGTTGTAGATGATGTTAACATTTGGACCACGACATGTTGGACTTGTTGATGTACTGAACTACGTATTAATGTAATTCACCTGAGTAAATATTGTTCCGTGGAGGACGACGGACCAACACCGACTCCAGGAACCACCGGTTGGGAGCCCAGCCCACCTTTGTTCTGCAGCCATCCGTGCTGCTGAACCAGTTCTGGATCTAGAACCCGTGTAGTTCCAGACGGACCAGATGGGTTCAGACAGAGACCGGCCCAGTCCCTGAGACCCTCAGACTGGGAAGATCTGGGACCAGAACCGGTCCAAGCTGCAGAACAAGCCTTGGAGACGCTGCTCCTCACTAACGTGCTAATTAAATTAACTCTGAGACCAAACAATTCCTCTAATGCAGTGGTCCCCAAACTATGGCCCGCGGGCCGGATCCGGCCCGCCTCCACATTTGGTCCGGCCCCCTGAACAATACCAGAGAGCATTTAGATTTTTTTTCATATACCGTATTTTCCGGACTATAAGCCGCTTATATGTGGATTTTTCTTCAACCACCAGGGGGCTCTTTAGCAGGAAGTGAATCATTGGAAGTCAAAA